>NC_084598.1:8596000-8811000 GCF_033807715.1 Cololabis saira
CCCCGGCCGGCGCAGCCGTGAGGAGGACTAGGAGTTCAAATGCAAGCCTTTCTTAGGAGAAGTGAATATACTGTCCACCACCGGATAAGCAAGCACCCCCTTCAAATAATCTTGCATGCATGCTATACTTTTATGAGCCATCCAGACAGCTATTTCTCCCATGCAGCTCGTTAACTGTCTCCACACGCACAATCCTGTTTTTTTTCCAACTTGCATATTTAATTTGTTTTGTATCATTTCGTTTTCTTGTCCGGTCTTTTGATGTCATTTTTTTTATGATTACTTTAACACTTGTCATGTCTCGCACTAAAACGCTGAGAGTCCATGAAAAATGTCCCAAAGTTAACAACAAGCTGCGAGTCTCCAGCGACACTTGCGCGCCCGCGGATCCGACATCCCCGTCAATTCAATTAACCAATGCAGCAATGGCCTATCAAATTACGACAAAGGCTTTTATGCTTGTAAAAAAAAAAAAAAAAAAAAAAAAGTGAAATAATCATTTTTTAGTCAAGACGTAGTGTGGCTTTGTTATTAAATGATTGAGAAAAGCGTTTTCATATAAAAACCTCTGAGCCATAACCCTTTAATGTGTTAATTTACTGACCAAACCACAACAAACTGCCTCTCTGGATGCTGATGGCATAGATTTAAGTTCAGGGCAACGTTCAATGGCCCTAATTAAACGAGGTTAAGTGAAACAGGTGTTGACTAATGTATATGATAATTGTGAGATAACATAGCTTGTCTCTCTCTCTCTCTCTCTCTCTCTCTCTGTGTGTGTGTGTGTGTGTGTGTGTGTGTGTGTGTGTGTGTGTGTGTGTGTGTGTGTGTGTGTGTGTGTGTGTGTGTGTGTGTGTGTGTGTGTGTGTGTGTGTGTGTGTGTGTGTATGTGTGTGTGTGTGTGTGTGTGTGTGTGTCAGAGATAAGAGGGGAAGATTACACTTCTTATTCACCTCTCCCCCCTCATGACCTTCAAAAGAACCACAGTTCAAGTCGGTTTTTGTGCTGGGGGGGAGTTATTAACAGTATCAGAGGTGGAGTGTTGCTGGTGATCACAATAATGCTTTGATGAAGTGACAATAGTTATAAAAGTATAGAAAAGATGCTTCAGAACCTGCAGAGATGCTATCACGCAGAATTAGATCTTTAAATTTAACAATACACTTTAATTTCAGTTTAAACCCATTTTGACTTCTTAAACTGTATTTCATTCATATATAGTTTGCACAGTTTCACTCTTTTTAGTAAATTCATTTTTTTCTTTTTTATTATTAATAATATCTCTTTTGATATTTAAAATGATACACACTTTAACCACTGAGATGTGCCTCTGTATACCTGAGAAAACCAACGCAGCGCGGGGATCGGCCTCCAGAAGCTGCACATACATCTCATCATAACTGCTATTTTCAAAGTTCTTTTCCATGTTGTACTTTAGTTTTCACTTGCTGTTTATTGTCACTGTTCCGTTAGGTTAAGGAATTAACATACACTGTTAGATCTATGAAAACATGTCTTGCCATAAAATTTAACTTTTCACAATGTTGGGTCAATTCAGGTCAGAAATCTCAATTTCCTTAAATTTTTTTTTACAACAGCCATCAAATTTAAATGTGAACACTAAATGTATTGCAGAGGGTTAAGTGAAAAAAGTAACACAAATGTGTACCTACTTTTACTTCTTTCAGAATAATGAGAAATGAAAATTTCAGAATTTATTAGGGGACTGATTTACAATTTCAGGTTGTAGATTTATGGAAGAATTTAATAAATCATTGTTTCAATCCTTTTAAGTTAAAATAATCACAATACTGCTGGCAAAGCTGAACTTAACTGAGATCTGTGCTTAGAAATATTCTGAGGATCTGTGAAAGAGTTATACACTTATAAACGTATAAACAGCTGCAGCTTCTCAAAGGGCAGAATTTCCTGCTGGTTTTTGTGTGAAAAAAATAACATAAAATTTGAAGGCATAAATGAAGGTTTGTGGATTTACAGGACTGTCTCAGAAAATTAGAATATTGTGATAAAGTCCTTTATTTTCTGTAATGCAAAAATGTCATACATTCTGGATTCATTACAAATCAACTGAAATATTGCCTTTTATTATTTTGATATTGCTGATCATGGCTTACAGCAATATACATAATCAGCAATATTAAAATAATAAAAGGCTTGCAATATTTTAGTTGATTTGTAATGAATCCAGAATGTATGGCATTTTTGTTTTTTTAATTGAATTACAGAAAATAGAGAACTTTATCCCAATATTCTAATTTCTGAGACAAGACTGTATTTATATATTTATACAATTTGTTGATAAATGAAAAAAAAAAGTTTCAATTCTGTTAAGCGTCAGTTACAGCCCACGTGTATGGAGAAAAGGCTGCTGTCGGAGCAGCATTTCCTTAAGGGGGAAAAAAAGTGGGTAAAGGTGGAGGGGAAAAGAGGAATTTATTTGGGTGGGGTCCACATGCCCTAAAGCAAATTTGTACAAGAGCAACAATGAGGCAGCTACAGAGCAAAGAGAAGAAGGCTTATGGCATCAGTAGTCTGTGTCCCTTGACACAAACAGCTCAGGGTTGCAGCTTTTGTCCCGCCTGCAGAACATCCTTCATTCTCTTCCTCTTTTTGGCAGCTCTGCCACAATGCAGGTGTTGGTCCTGCTCTGACAGCTCTCGGCTGCACTGTTTGCTGTTAGGATGTTAGTCGTTTACAGGAGAGAAAAGTGACCAAATGGAAGACGATTGTTCTCAACACCCTATAGGAGATAATACGAGATAGCAAAGAGGATGAAATTATCTTTATCTCTGATAACACCTGAGCTGCTGCTTAGTGCTCTGTGTTCTCCTTCACTGAAATGCAAACTCTCTGCATATTCCCATTTATATCTCGCTAAACAGGGAGCACTGCTTTTGAAGAAAAAAATGTAGAATGGCATTGTAAGTGGTCTGATGAGGAGATGTGGACAATAGCTGTAGGTGTGACCTCAATTACAGACCTTCTCCTACCTGCAAGCTAACAAAAGGGATTAAACATGCAATTAGAATAGCTCCTAGGAAGGTGTGAACAACACAGCAAAAGCCTAGAGAATCCACAGAGCCTTCAACACCTTCTGCTTGTTAGTTTATTTTGGCTGGATTTACTGAGGGGACTGCTGTTTAACCCTGGTGCTGTCTTCAGGTCAAGGGAGGAGGAAGAGAGGAAGAGAGGAAAGAAGGAAGGAAGGAAGGAAGGAAGGAAGGAAGGAAGGAAGGAAGGAAGGAAGGAAGGAAGGAAGGAAGGAAGGAAGGAAGGAAGGAAGGAAGGAAGGGAGAAAAGAAGGAAGGAAGGAAGGAAGGAAAAAGAAAAGAAGGAAAGAAAGAAAGAAGGAAGGAAGGGAGAAAAGAAGGATGGAAGGAAGAATGAAAAGAAGGAAAGAAAGAAGGAAGGAAGGGAGAAAAGGAAGAGAGGTGAGAAGGAGGGAAGGAAGGAAGGAATGAAGGAAAGAAGGAAGGAAAGAAGGAAGGGAGGAAAGAAGGAAAGAAGGAAGGAAGGGAGGGAGGAAAGAAGGAAGGAAGGATGGAAGGAAGGAAGGGAAGAAAGAAGGAAGGAAGGAAGGAAGGGAGGAAAGAAGGAAAGAAGGAAGGAAGGGAGGAAGGGAAGAAAGAAGGAAGGAAGGAAGGGAAGAAAGAAGGGAGGAAAGAAGAAGAAAAAGAAAACAAGGAAAGAAGGAAGGAAGGAAGGGAGAAAACAAGGAAAGAAGGAAGGAAGGGAGAAAAGAGGAAGGGAAGAAGGAAGGAGAGAGCAGGAGGAAAGGAAGGAAGGGAGAAAACAAGGAAGGAAGGAAGGAAGGGAAAAAAGAAGGAAGGAAGGAAGGGAGAAAACAAGGAAAGAAGGAAGGGAGGGAGAAAACAAGGAAAGAAGGAAGGGAGAAAACAAGGAAGGAAGAGAAGAAGGAAGGAAGGAAGGAAGGAAGGAAGGAAGGAAGGAAGGAAGGAAGGAAGGAAGGAAGGAAGGAAGGAAGGAAGGAAGGAAGGAAGGAAGGAAGGAAGGAAGGAAGGAAGGAAGGAAGGAAGGAAGGAAGGAAGGAAGGAAGGAAGGAAGGAAGGAAGGAAGGAAGGGAGGGAGAAAAGAGGAACAGGAGAATTAGGTCATTTTGACCCAAAGACAGTACAAGGGTTAAGGTTCATAGAAACCGGGCTACAAAATGTAACAGATTTATTTTTTTTTCGTGACGAGAAAGTTACAAAGATCCCCCCCCAAAAAAAGGTACATTAAAAATACACAGTGAAAAGCATATGACAAATAAAAATTCTAGCAGAGTTGAAATGAAGGTGGGATTTCCCTGTAAAAAGCACTCAGTCAATTGACAATTATATGCTGGTCTCCATGTTCCTCCCTAATGGGATTTTCCTGGAGGCTCCAACACAAATGTGAGATGTAAGCAAAGTGTGAATGTTATCAAGCTCTCCCACCTCTTTTACAATTTGACCCCCTCTTCTCGGACCCCCTTCCACTCTTTGTCCTTTGTCATTACTCTTATCAGGGCCACTCTATCATTCTTTCAAAATAGTGGTGGTGGTGAAACCGCTTGCAAATGTGAGTATGTCTTTGTTTGGGGCCGGCCGGTGGCCTGCCCTCCCGGCTCCCCCCGGGGTGCAGCTGATTGACGGCCCTCCGCTGAGTGAGTGACAGGCGGCGTTGCTCAGGCTGTGATGGCTGGTGTGACAGCTGCTGCTGCTGCTGCTGCTGCTGCTGGTATCTCCCTGTGGATGGGCGGGATGGACCAAAACATTTATCACGATCATTTCTGGCATTTATCCCGATAACGATAAAAATGACGATAAAAAAATACCAATTCTCCACCTTTGTAACTATAAATCTATCACCACATTCAGTCTTTGGAGCCCCCAAATCACTGCTCTAAAAGAATACTAAATACTACTAAACTACACCAATTAAACTGAATTAATAAAAACCAATTAAATGAGTTACACCTGTACTGCAAAACTGGAATGACTCAAGCTCGCTTGCTCTTTCTTTCTTTCTTTCTTTCTTTCTTTCTTTCTTTCTTTCTTTCTTTCTTTCTTTCTTTCTTTCTTTCTTTCTTTCTTTCTTTCTTTCTTTCTTTCTTTCTTTCTTTCTTTCTTGCTCATTTCCTTCCTTCCTTCCTTCCTTCCTTCCTTCCTTCCTTCCTTCTTTTCTCCCTTCTTTCTTTCATTCTTTCCTTCCTTCCTTCTTCCCTTGTTTTCTCCCTTCTTTCTTTCCTTCTTTCCTTCCTTCCTTCATTCCTACCTTTCTTTCTTTCCTTCCTTCCTTCCTTCCTTCCTTCCTTCCTTCCTTCCTTCCTTCCTTCTTTCCTCCCTCCCTTCCTTGCTTCTTTCCTTCCTTTCTTTCCTCCCTCCCTTCCTTCTTTCCATCCTCCCTTCCTTCCTTCCTTCCTTCATTTCTTCCTTGCTTCTTTCCTCCCTTCTTCCTTTTCTCCCATCTTCCCTTCCTTATTTTCTCCCTTCCTTCCATCCTTCCTTCCTTCCTTCCTTCCTTCCTTCCTTCCTTCCTTCCTTCCTTCCTTCCTTCCTTCCTTCCTTCCTTCCTTCCTTCCTTCCTTCCTTCCTTCCTTCCTTCCTTCCTTCCTTCCTTCACATACGTTGTGCGTGGATTTAACACAGAACCATAAATCAGCTTTACACAAAAACATCATCAACAGGAATTTATCGTTTTTACCGTGAGATACAAATTCTTACCGTGGGGAATTTTTTTGACGGTATATCGTGAACGGTAAAATATCACCCATTCCTAGTGTCGGGCCCCGGTGGGTGGGAGTTGGGGCCCCCGGGATCCCCCCAGCTAGAGGCCCAGTTCCCCCAGTGGGCTCGTCGCTGCAGATCAGCTCGTTATCTTGCTGTTTACTTCCTCAACAGCAGCTTTGCTGCACACATGTGCAGCGAGAGAGGTAGACAGGACATCTTCACCACCACATTGTAGCCTGTCTTCATTATAAAGTCTGATCAAAAGTGGTATAAAAATAACTTTTTGCCTTTCAACATTAGTAATATGCTTCTTTAACTCTGTATATATATATATATATATATATAGGACTGTCTCAGAAAATTTGAAAATTGTGATAAAGTTCTTTATTTTCTGTAACTGAAACTGCAACTGAAATATTCCAAGCCTTTTATTATTTTAATATTGCTGAATATGGCTTACAGTTTAAGATTAAGATTCCCAGAATATTCAAATTTTTTTAGATAGAATATTTGAGTTTTCTTAAGCTGTAAGCCATGATCAGCAATATTAAAATAATAAAAGGCTTGCAATATTTCAGTTGATTTGTAATGAATCCAGAATGTATGACATTTTTGTTTTTGTAATTGCATTACAGAAAATCACAATATTCTAATTTTTTGAGACAGTCCTGTACATTTCATTTAGAAGACTCTTAAATACACATATCCAATAAACACTAGTAGATGACATTTAGCTTGCATTTGCTGATAATTCATCACAGCTGATGGAAACATTAAGATTAAAACGACACCAATTTCCAGCTGAAGTGTTGGTGTCATCATTTTATTCAAGCTCATAAATGTTCCCGCTTTTCAGTCCCAAACAGGGAGACTTGAAACGCGGTGTTACTTTTTCATTTCACCTTTTAAAATGATTTTACATCTCATTTCTCCACATAAGTGGTAAAACTGCATTAAGTCCAGTTGAAAAGAGAGGATCATTTATCTGAAAATAAAACTGCCGCAGAGTAATAATGGCTCAAACGTGATGTGTTTACTAGAAACAAACGGCAAGAAGTCCCCACCAAACATTATATTTGCTTCTATGCAATTTTTGCAGAGAAACATAAGGTTTTGTTACCTAAAGTCTATCCAGTGAACAAAGAGAAGTTCATGCATCTTTTATTTTTCTTGTAAGGCCTCACAGAGAGCAGCTAATGAGGTTATTGGGCATCTGTGACGTGACATCTACATTTTGGCCCATTTGTGAAACAATAGTAACAAGGAAGCCCGGGACATTGGCCTGTGTTTCCAACTCATAATCACAAAGCCGAGCAGCCGCCGGTGGGAGGCTGTGCTCTCATGGAAATGAGCAACCGAACCAACAATGTAGCGCCTAATCTCTTCAGAGAGAGGAATCAGTTACACAGCAGTATGCACCCCTCAATGCTTTTCATTAGAGTCTGCGTGCTATTGAAACAGTCACTCCACCCCCGTCTCGCACACACACACACACACACACACACACACACACCCTTGTGTAGCCACAGGCCTTACACATACATGCAGCAAATACAAGCTGGCCCCCCCACAACAACAGAAGGGTTGAAATAAGTGGGGCAGAGGGAGGTATGGGGGTGCAAGGCCTCAAAGCACCAGATTAGAGTTAATGTGCCCTCCCTGGGTTATAATCTCTTCAGAGGGGGACTTTGTTTGAGGGGCTTGAGGGCAGTAAGATAAGTATCTATTACAGAATCTCCCCTCTTATCCCTCCAACATCCCCGCTTCAAAAATGGGAGCACAAAAACACTTGCCTCTGTTCCCCTCTGTGTCGTCTGATATCCAAGCCCCAAAAGCAAGTGCTGCCCTTTTCAGCTAATCAGGAATTAGGGTCTAAAGCCGTATGGAGAGTTAGCAGGGCCCATATTTGCTCCATCTGTAGCCCACAAAGTCAGGTAGTTAAAGCGAGATCAAAGGCGGCTTAAAAAAGCCAGGTTATTGTGTGGAAAAGGGAGGGGGAAAGTATTAACACGAGCTGAAGAAGCGGCTGATTCAAGCGTGCCAGAGACGTATCGACAGGTTATCGCCCATAGCGTGAAGTGAACAAGAACAGTTGAGGCAGAAAATATAAGCATCCAACTTTCAAGTTTTTTTTTTTGGATCAAATTTCAGTTTTTTTACCATTGGAAAAATGAACTTTGGAAAAATACAACCGTGGTCACATCTTTCAAGAATTTTGGTCTCCTTTATTTTCAAAACTGGAGAACTTTTCCAAGGGGGACCAATGAGTATCTCAATTTTTTTCGAACTTGTGCCTATATATGTATATGTTTGTATGTTTGTATGTATGTATGGATATATATATAGTTTGATATCGCTGTTGCTGCCATTATTTTATTATTATTTTTTATATATATATATTTATTTAATTTTGTTTCCCTTAATGTATGATTTTTTTTATTTTTTATTTTTTTCTTTCCCCTGGGCAATTATGGGGAGGGTAGGAATGTGGGTAAAATAGAAATCGTGAATGTGAAAATGTGAATTGTGAAAGAAAAAGATATAAAAAAAAAAGAAAATATAAGCATACACTTCTTATAAAAGTTGGTTTAATTCCAAAATATCTTCATTTTATAAATATTGTGCAAAAATGTATATTGTTTTTACAGATTGCATAAAAACTTAAGCTGTAACAAGTTCTTAACACAAATTAACATCTTCCATGACAAATTAAATAGATGGGGGGAAAAAACAGAAAATCAGATTTTAAACCAGCTGGGGGGATAATGGAAAAGGTAATATAACATATTCTTTTTAAACACATTGATCTAAAGTCACCAAACAAAATCAAGAACAACTTTTTCCAACGATGACAAAACAATCGTTTTCTCTGATAATCTAAAAAACTAGTCAAAACTTCTAATTATTGAAAATTTGCAGCAAGTCCTCATTTCTCCTACCAGAAAATGCTAAACTCGTGTCATGAAAGAAAACAGGTTTTCCGAATAAACATATTCAGTCGTAGAAGTGGTTTAGTTTTCTTTTTCATTTTGAGGAGTCTCATTGATTCAGATGCAAAGCTTTTGTTTGGTGAAACCCATTAACTACAAATCACGTCCACTTCACACCACTGCAATACATTTGCAAAGCACTTTGTCATTTTTACTCATTTCCTATTTGAAAGAAAGGGAAAGAATGCTACTTTTATTGATTAGCACTATTATATTTGTGGGCTGTTATAGTTCAGTGCAGGTTGTCAGTCTTGATGCTGTTTCCAAAGACTAAATCTGATTTATGTCACATTAATTGTACTTTCATTTTTTTCTTGTAAAGTAACTATGTACAGGCATACAATTTACATACTTTCTGAATTTAGTTAATTATTGAAACATGTTTTCACCAATACAAGTTTAAACTCTAAAATGATTTAGTTTTACTTGGATAAAGAGAAAGACTCATTTTCTTAAAAAAAAAAAGTGTGAGGAGTGAGTCAGATTCAGGTCTTCTTACAACATCAGTCATTTCTGTATATTCCCATAAATGGGAGTTGTATTTGTGAAATTATGATTTTAAAACTGCATTCAAATCTTGGCCATGAATCTCCATGAACAGCTGGAGTGCTCATCATTTTTGATTCAAATCTACTATTCATACAGTATTGTGTTATGAAAAGCCCAGATATATATATATATATATATATATATATATATATATATATATATATATATATATAAATTGTCTTCCTTGGACTTTACTGCTGTCCGAAAAAAGAAACCAGTTGATTTCTTGAGCACTTGCACTGTAGTATTTGTATTTTTTACAGTATATTTTACTGTAAAAGCATCGTATCCAACCTGCAGCTGCAGCTCTGTGAACGCTCTCCAGTAATTACATGGCGTGACGCTTCTTAAGTCTCGTTCCCTTAGCAACAGTAACTGCTGCTGCGGTTGCGGAAAACTTCTCTCTTTCAAAAACTAAAATGGTTTTGACTTTTTGTCAGAAATGAGTCTATGTAGACTGGACATAATGCAGTGTGTGTTGAAATGTACACTGGTACACTTCATGGTGTCTGAAGAAAAACAAAAACGGAGAATATGCCCAGTTGGACTCTCACTCATGGAAACCTGTTCCGGGTGTGTCTACTTGTCAGATTTGCTCAATAAGCAAAGGCAAACACAATCTTCAAGAATAACCTGAGTCCAAGAAAAAGGGATGTTGCGCCATTACATATTACATCACTTATGTAGATTTTAAAGGCTTCACTTCAAGCAGAAATGTTGATAACACAAGCGTGGGCTAAGCATCACCTGCAGCGCTTGTAGCACCCTATAATGTAATAACTTCCTGAAAATGTAATAACGCCTGAAAATGTAATAAAATTTGCACTTACTCAATCGAAAATGTTATAAAGCCCAATAATGTAATAACTTCACCAATAATGTAATAAAATATCCTTACTGATATTGTAATAACATTTTTACCAATAATATAATACCTTATTACATTGTTGGGAATTTATTACATGGTACTCAAAGTCTGCAATTTAACCCAATAGTCATTCTGGTGTTTCAAATCCAGTGTATATAACGTTCTTAGATACTTAAAACACAAAATGTAGAACTGTGGACTGAAAATGAACAAATATATTACATTATTTGTCAAGTATTACATTATCAGTTTTGGAAAAAAAAAAAAGAAAAAAAGACCCAGCTGAAAATGTAATAAATTCCCAATAATGTAATAAGGTAATTACATTATCGGTAAAAATGTTATTACAATATCAGTCAGGATATATTATTACATTATTGGTGAAGTTATTACATTATTGGGTTTTATTACATTTTCGATTGAGTTAAGTGCAAATTTTATGACGTTTTCAGGCGTTATTACATTTTCAGTAAATTATTACATAATAGGGTGCTACAGCGCTTCTCATGAAATGTTTTAAGAGTTTAGATGTCTACAAGCTTGGATCTGACCAGCAACATGTCTGTGCTCATAAAAAAATACAAAAAAGAGCTTGGTAAAGACCTGTGTGTAGATATGCATGAGCTTTAAGACATGCTGTGTGCGTGTGAGTTTGTTTTCCCTCAGCGAGAGAACTTCCGGGGTCTGGAAGCAGGAAGCATGGTCTGGTGGGACGCCGTCCTCTCCTCCTCTATGGGAGCCAGCTCCTCCGCCGATCCCCACTTCTTCTTGGAGTGGAACAACGACACCAGCTTCCTGTTCCTGTTCCGCTCTCTCACCTGAGTCACTTGAAATTCTGAAATCACAGTAAGAAAAAGTTATTATATGAGGGAGAAGCTGTGAGTCCTAAGTAGCCTAAACTAAAAGATAGCTGACTGCTGAATTCTGTTCATCGTGGACTTGTAGTTTAAACCCTTGTTCTGTCTTTGGGTCAAAATCACCCAATTCTTCTATCCTTCTTTCCTCCTGCCATGCTCTCTCCTTCCTTCTTCCTTTCCTCTTTTCCTCCTTTTTTACCCTCCTTTACTCTTTTTTCTTCCTACCTCCCTTTCGTTGTTCGTTCCTTTATTACCTTCTTTCCTTTTCTCCCTTCTTTCCTTCCTTTCTCCCTTCCTTCCATCTTTTCTCCCTTCTTTCCTTCCTTCCTTCTTTTCTCATTTCTCCCTTCCTTCCATCTTTTCCTCCTTCTTTTCCTCCCATCTTTTCTCCCTTCCTTACTCCCTTTCCTACTTCCTTCCTTCTTTCCTCCTTTCTCCTTTCCTTCCATCTTTTCCTCCTTCTTTCCTTTACTCCCTTCTTTTCTCCTTTCTCCCTTCCTTCCATCTTTTTCCCCTTCTTTCCTCCCTTCCATCTTTTCTCCCTTCCTTACTCCCTCTCCTACTTCCTTCTTTCTTTCCTTTTTTTCTCCTTCCTTCCTTACTTCCCTCTTTCCTTCATTCCTTCTTTTCTCCCTTCACCCTCCCTTGACCCAAAGACAGCAGGGTTAAGATGTTTTTTTTGTTCTAAATCAGCGTTGCAACTGCTGCTTCCATTTCTCCAGCAGCTATACCTGCAGGGTACATTAAAAGATGAATCAGTAGTTTTTACTTATTCAAATAATTTAAGTTAGTTAGGCAAGGCAAGTTTATTTGTATAGCACAATTCAACACAAGGTAATTCAAAGTGCTCTACATCAACATTAAAAGTGGCAAGACACAATTAAACAGTAAATAACAAATAAAATGATAAGAAAAGAGGTAAAATAATAAAAAGCCCAAGTTGTTAAAAAGTAAGGGCAGTAGAGTACAGCAGGTAAGTACACTGCAAAAACTCAAAATCTTAACAAGAATATTTGTTCTTATTTCTAGTTAAAATGTCTCATTTTTAGTCAGAAAAATCTCATTACACTTAAAACAAGACTCATCACCTGTTTCAAGTAGATTTTCACTTAAAAAAAGCTTTTTTTGCTTGTAATGAGAAGATAAATCTTGTCCCACTGGTAGATTTTTCTACTTATTTCAAGTGAAAATTTACTTGAAACAGGTAAAAGTTCTCAAATAAATAGTTATTTTTCTGGTAATGACTCTTGCTTTAAGTGTAATGAGATTTTATGACTAAAATGAGACAGGTCTCCCCTCAGCCTGCCAACTCAGAGAAGGAGGAAAGCAGCCAAATTCTGCAGTGTCTGTACAGCCGCCCGGATGAGCCGTCCAGTGTGATGTGTCAGTTTCTATCTTGCCCCGCCTGTGTCCCATCTGCCCTGATTGTCTGCACCTGTGTCTCGTTGTGTCTCGTTATCCCCTGAGTATATTTGGTCTTGTCATTCCCTTGTTCCCTGTCGGTCCGTACTGTTTTGTCCTCAATGTTTCCTGCCACGGTTTTCCTCCTCAAGTTTTTTGATCCCTGTTTAGTTTCTTTCGATCCTGCCAAGCAGCGCCTTGTTTTTGGTTTTCTGGAATAAATCCTTGGTTTTTGCAACTCCTGCCTCCTGCTCTCCTGCGTTTGGGTCCACACCATACACCACACGTGACAGTTCCTCATCCGTGACTGTTTCCTACAGCGCTTTCAACCGGCTTTCAACGCGAGCAACAGGAAGAAAATAGAAGCAGGGCGTCCGACAAATGTTCAGCTCAAAACAGCGCGCTGCGCGCAGCGGTACATGCCCTTTAATTCCCCTTTAATTCACTGACAACGAGAACAGTTTTATAACACTTATGTAAGAAAAAATAAACTTAACAGCACATGCAACACTCATGTCTGAGAATCAATCACACATGGAGGGAAAGAAAACTTAATGTTACAACATAGATCAAATATATAATTCAGCTTCATAAGTTTTAAACATTTTGTTCATGACATAAAAACAGAAGTTGTGAACCCTTCCAAGGCTCAGGTCAAAGTTCCTCAGCTCCTCAGAGGGCGATCTGTCCCTTAGCAAGGGTTCAATCGTTTGCTCTGCAAAAGTCTAAAATACTTACGCAGCTCGCAGTCTTCTCCTTGACCTTCTGGATCCTTGAGGTTCAGATAATGGCAGGCAAGATGACCACTGTAGTCCCGCAGGTTCTCTTTTGCCCCTGATAAAAAAAAAAAAAGTTAAATATCTCCTCAAAAGGGGGAGGCAGTTGAGATACTTTGAGCGTCACTTTCTGCAATAAATGTAATGCTTAAAGTGACTGGCCTGTTTTAAATTTTCATGTTTCTTCAAAATCACAACTTTTAAGAAAATAAATTACAATCGAGACGATAAATCCCCCGCCTGCCATCACTTTTCAGCGATCTTTACTGATATCCCTACTTTCTAAGATAAAAGAAACAAATGTTACCGTAGGTCCCTATGAGCAGATCAAGAATATGTTGATGACCGTGTAACGCTGCGATGTGCAGAGGCGTGTATCCCTGCAGAGCAAAAAAGGAACATAAACCAAAAAGGCACAGAACGATGTGCCATCCGTTTGTATTCTGAGACTCCTCATAGCTAGCTGGATAAAATGTGCATTTGTTTTGGGGGATCAATTGTGCTGAAGTGATGGAAGATTTTAGTACTTACGCCCTTCAGTTTCCCAGGTCCAAACATAGCCAATGAAAACAGCATGAAAGAAAATACACAAATTAGCAAAGGTTATGGAAACACCAGATAATGATAAAAACATAATTGCCTGGTAATTCACTGAAAATTGCATAGTTGTGAACTTGTGCATGCTGGCGCATACATGCACTGTTTTGGGAACACAATTAACATGACATGACATGATTTATTAGCGGTGTGCTCCTGCAGCCACAGGACACGCTGCTGTAATCCGTTTGCACAGCTGGGTCTTCACAGGGATCTTTTTAGGAGCGTTACGTCACGGC
Source organism: Cololabis saira (assembly GCF_033807715.1). NCBI lineage: Eukaryota > Metazoa > Chordata > Actinopteri > Beloniformes > Belonidae > Cololabis > Cololabis saira. The sequence goes on from NC_084598.1 coordinate 8,610,010, forward strand.
GGCCGCGGCTGCCGAGGACGGCGGTCGTGCCGTCATCCTGCTGGACAACTTACAGTACTGTACATTCCCACCGGCGCCTGAGAGGAGACTGCATACTCACATGCTGCAAGAGAGCAGGGAAATGCAGTTAACTGAGAAGGTTACCCGCCAATTCAAACATAGTCTAACAAAGCATTAAAGGGGTACTCCACTGATACAGTGCCTTGCAAAAGTGTTCACTTCACGCCCCTTCGCTTTTTACGTATTTTGTTTCATTACAGCCTTTGGTTCAATGTCAATACTTTGTAAATCCAATCACAGCTGCAAGTAGGGCTGGGTATCGATTCAAATGTCAAGAATCGATTCGATTCCGATTCTTAATATTCAGAATCGATTATCATGATTCGATTCGATATTGATTTGGCTTAGTGTTATTTAAAATGTTTTTTGAGCTGTTGCCTGAATTATATGACTGTAAAATAACTAGTGAAATAATAATTTCACAATAATTATTGTGAAATAACTAAGAAATAAATAACTCAAACAGGCCTTTCAATATCCATTTAAAGTGCAAAAAAGAAAGAAATTGCAACAGTTCATGCAGTAAACAAATCATTTTAGCTTATCTAATTTATTCTGTCACCACGCACACATATTGCCATGAAGCAATGGCATTTTTCAGAAGTGTCATGACAAACTGTGTGTCCGACTACTGGGATTAAAGTTCACCTGGCGAAAATGATGAAAAAAAAAAAAAAAAATCGATAAGAGAAAGAAAAGAATCGATTTTTAGGAATTAATGTGAGAATCGATTTAGAATCGGAAAATCGATTTTTTCAACACAGGCCTAGCTGCAAGTCTCTATGAGCTCGACGCATCTTACCACTGGGATTTGGGCCCATTCCTCCTGCAAATCTGCTCCGACTCCTTCAAGTTGGATGGTTTGCGCTTTTGAACAGCAATCAGTAATGGCGCTTTTCCACTAGTACCTACTCGGCTCTACTCTACTCATCTCAACTCGGCCTGGTTTCTTTCTCACTACAATTCAGCTGGAGCAGAAGTAGGAGGTTGGAGAGAAGCTGCTGTGACGTATTTGATTGTGTATCTAAACGAAGAAGACAACAACACTAAAGATGTAGAAAAAGATGTAGAAAAATGTGCTGCTGGGTCTGTGGCTTGTGTTCGATATCAAGTCAAAAAAATGAGAGTGAGAGAAGCTTCAAGCGGCGATGCTTTTTTTTTTTTTTTTGTCTCGGCGCTGCTGAAAAGTCAGCTGTGTCAGTGGTTGACATTTCCCCCAGTTTGTTTCTGTTTTGCCCCGCCTGTGTTCCATCTGCCCTGATTGTCTGCACCTGTGTCTCGTTATCCCCTGTGTATATCTGGTCTTGTCATTCCCTTACTCCTCGTGGTTCCGTACTGTGTTATCTCCATGTGTCCTGCCTGTTTTTGCTCCAGTTTCTTGATCCCTGTTTCCTTGAGTTTTTGATCCTGCTAAGCAGCGCTTTGTTTTTTGGTTCTTGCCCTTTTTTGTTGGAATTAATAAATCCTTGTTTTTTTGAGAACTCCTGCCTCCGGCCTCCCACTCTCTCTCCTGCATCTGGGTCCTCACCACACCAGCCTGACAAGCTGGAGCCGTGAGCAGCTATGAAGAGACAGAGCTCCTGGTAGATCTGGTCGTTCCTTATCACCCGTCTAGATCCCTTTTTAATTCTCTCCTCATCACCAGGTTTATGAACATCTGCACCTCAGAGTTGGATCATGAAACAGACTTTTGCATGTCGAATAAAATGAACAAGAATCCGTCAGAGTCTCTTTCTCTGATTTCCTCCTCGTGACTCAGACGTCTGACTCCAACCCCCCGACCAATCGGTGGCCTGTATTGTGATGACGTCAGATACAGCCGACTCAGCAGCTTAGAACCTGAGCAGAATAGATACAGAAAAGTATCTACTCGGCACGTTAGACCCCTAGTGGAAAACACCAAATTGAGGTGAGTCGAGTCGGGCTGAGTAGGTTCTAGTGGAAAAGCGCAATAAGTCTGACCACAGATTTTCTATTGGACTGAGGTCTGTGAGGTGTGTTTGGGGTCACGGTCCTGCTGGAAGGTGAACCTCCATCTTAGCCTCAAATCACACACAGAGTGATACAGGTTTTGCTCAAGAATATCCCTGTATTTAGCACCCTCCATCTTTCCCTCAACCCTGACCAGCTTCCCAGTCCCAGCTGCTGAAAAACACCCCGACAGCATGATACCACCGTGTTTCACTGTGGGGATGGTGGAGGCAGCATCCCCACAGTGCATTTCACCGTCCCTTTGGGTGATGGGATGTGTTGGGTTTACGCCAAAACAAAGTGTTTTCCTTGATGGCAGAAGAGTTCAATCTTAGTCTCATCAGACCAGAGCACCTTCCTCCATACATTTTGGGAGAAAACTCAAAACGTGCCATTTAGGCCCCGTTACCACGTAGCAAAAACGGTGGTGTTTTCATGCGTTTTGACCGTTCGTTTACACGAAAACGAAGCTCAAAGTCACCAAAAACTATCCTTCCTGAAAACTCCGGCCAAAGTGGTGATTTGAAAAAACTCTGTCTTCACGTTTGCTTGTGAACGGAGGGAAACTGACATTTAGGCTTCAGAACGTCACATTATGCGACAGAAACGTCACCGGCGTCATGTGTGCGACCTGTGTTTACAATTTGTTTGGCCACTGTACTGTAGTTACTCGTGTCATTTGCGTCTTTGAGATCTTTTAAAAGCGCTATTCAAATAAAATTGATTATTATTATTATTATTATTATTTGTTAATGTTTTTTTTCCAGGATTTCGATTGGCTAGCATGCACTGCAAAAACTCAAAATCTTACCAGGAATATTTGTCCTATTTCTAGTTAAAATGTCTCATTTTTAGTCAAAAAATCTCATTACACTTAAAACAAGAGTCATTACCAAAAGAATAACTGAAAAATAAGTTATTTGACAATTTTCAACTGTTTCAAGTAGATTTTCACTTGAAATAAGTAGAAAAATCTGCCAGTGGAAGAAGATTTATCTTCTTATTACAAGCAAAAAAAATCTTGTTCCACTGGCAGATTTTTCTACTTATTTTAAGTGAAAATCTACTTGAAACAACACAAATGAAAACTTCAAAAGCAACCACACACTTTCAGACCAAAGAAGGAAACCCATAATCTGTAGTTATTGCCGCAGCCATGCTGCTCTCTTAAAGACGACCAGCATCAAACCCGAGACAGGGAGCTTCCACACACCAATGCTTAGGACTCAACATGAATCACTTTCTTATGCTCTTGTGGAAAAACAGAATACAATAAAATAGAATTAAACGAAATAATATGAATGAACATTAATCTCTTTTCTCTTCCTCCAATTGACCACGATGTAATTCATACCTCGTGGTCAATAAAACGTCATTTATTGCAGCTGGAAAAAATGATTCCGAGGATAAACAATGCAAGACTAAGTTGTGTCAAATGTGTCCCTAAATCTTTCTTTCAGTGGAGTTGTTTTTAACATTTTGTTATGTCTTAGAAGAGATACTGGAGCCACGAGCAAGAAAGACCAATCATAGCAGCCCTACATGGGAAACTGCACCAACCAATAAAAGCTGGTAAAACGGTTGAGCCTGAACCTGACATCATCATTACAAATGGAGAGCAGGAACTTTTTTGATACTTTTTTACTTGCTCAGGCTTTCAAACAATCATATGCATACAGGACTGTCTCAGAAAATTAGAATATTGTGATTTTCTGTAATGCAATTAAAAAAACTAAAAACTTTTAATATTGCTGATCATGGCTTACAGCTTAAGAAAACTCAAATATCCTATCTCAAAAAATTAGAATATTCTGGGAATCTTAATCTTATCTTAATCTTAATCTTTGCTCCAAGTGTTTATTTTGTCGAAATTTGATGGAAAGGTACTGTGGCTTGCTATGCCACTTTATTCTTACTTTTTAATCAATTTTAAATTTTTATATTTTATTTTTCAGTCGTATGTTGTTAAACTTTAAGGTTTGGTTTATAATGTTTCCTACAAACATGGCTTCTGCTCATACTTGCACATACAGGACTGTCTCAGAAAATTAGAATATTGTGATAAAGTCCTTTATTTTCTGTAATGCAAAAATGTCATACATTCTGGATTCATTACAAATCAACTGAAATATTGCAAGCCTTTTATTATTTTAATATTGCTGATCATGGCTTACAGCTTAAGAAAACTCAAATATCCTATCTCGAAAAATTAGAATATTCTGGGAATCTTAATCTCAAACTGTAAGACTGCCTTATAAAGCCTCCCACATTTATGTATTAATTGACATGTACCATGGAGCACCCCTTTAAATTCACAGTTGGGGGACAAAAGCTGCACTCACGGATTTGGAGTTGACGTCGGCGCCGGCCTCGGCCACCAGAGTGGCCATGTCCCGGTTGCCGTGTTTGGCGGCCCAGTGCAGCGCTGTCTGTTTGCAATAAGAGAAAGAGGTGTTACTCATAAAAAACACTCTGTCGCATTACCAGAATTTGTCAGCAGCGTGCTGGATTGGGGCTGCCTATTATTGGCTGTCTGAGGGCAGAGTGCCAGCTGTGCAACAAAAGGGAGTGGACGGATGGAGGGATGGTAAAAAGGAGGGTTGGTTTCCTGCCATCTAACGGCGCCTAATTACAAAACAACACAGCTTTGTGCCTGTAGTCGGGGGGCCCGGCCGGCTGTCACGGGTAAAAAAGATTGATGATGTTGGTGTGACCTGCAGAGCGGAGACCCACCCAGACATCACTGAACTACTGTCAGCACACGTCAAGGAGGGAAACCCGAGCCTCCGCCGCACAGATACTCCCATATGGATGCATGCAAAGACGCTAAAAAGTGTCACATGCAAACCACATCCACCTGTCAGCTGTGATCTCCTGTTTATCCTACGTAATTATGGGCTATCAGCAGGTGAAAGCAGTGTAGGTGCAGCCTCGTCCACCCCTACCGCCGTCTGACCCTTAACACTTCACATCAAACCGTTAAATGTGGATGAATGAAAATCTTATAACCTCTGGTCTTCAGTGGCTGGACACTTGTCTGAGAAAACAGCGTCAGGCCTGTAGCACCCTATAATGTATTTTCTGCAAATGTAATAACGCCTGAAAATGTGATAAAATTTGCACTTAACTCAATCGAAAATGTAATAAAACACAATAATGTAATAACTTCACCAATAATGTAATAAAATATCCTGACGGATATTGTAATAACATTTTTACCAATAATGTAATACCTTATTAGATACTTAAAACACAAAATGTAGAACTCTGGACTGAAAATTAACATAATATTATATTATCAGTTTTGGAAAAAAAAAAGACCCACCTGAAAATGTAATAAATTCCTAATAATGTAATAAGGTATAACATTATCGGTAAAAATGTTATTACAATATCAGTCAGGATATTTTATTACATTATTGGTGAAGTTATTACATTATTGGATTTTATTACATTTTCGATTGAGTAAAGTGCAAATTTTATTACATTTTCAGGAAATTATTACATTATAAGGTGCTACAAGGCTCAACCGGACAAAAGGAAAATCACTTTTTTATATTGAGGTTGGGTTTATAGAGATGGTTTATAGTAACAACACAGAAAATAAAACTTTGCCATGAATTTATCTGGTCTTACATATGTAGTTTCTTCCTTTGATGTCATCAGCTTCTAATCTCATCATTTACATTTGTATTAGCAGAACTAATCGCCTTTATTTTTCAGAGGGGGAATGCCTGGCAATCTTAAAGTTCAGGAGGTCATTTAACACACTTGCAGCTGCTCTACAAGCACTTAACTAAATCTTGAAATGCTCTTCGGACCATCTGGTTGAAACACAAATGTTTTTTATACACGAGTGATGACTTTTTAATCTATACAAAGGTACTGTGGCCGAGACCCGCCATTGCTGAAAAAGAAAGAAACGCTGCAAATAAAAACAAACGCTGCTGCAAATAAAAGAAATGCTGCAAATATAAAGAAACGCCGCTGCAAATAAAAAAAAAAAGACGCAAATAAAAAAGCCACAACGGAAGTGAATTACCGGGGACTATTTTTGCTGATGCACCGGTGTTTTTTACGTGAGAGGAGAAGAAGAAGACGAAGAGGACGTAAGTGAAAAGGAAGAAATAAGAAGAGCGAGGAATAAGAAGAACAATGAACGAGAAAATAAGTGAAAAGGTTAGTGTTCAACGTTGCTACGTGTAATTTTTAATGTGCAACGGCAAAAATAGTCCCCGGTAATTCACTTCTGTTGTGGCTTTTTTATTTGCATCGTTTTTTATTTTATTTGCAGCGGGGTTTATTTTATTTGCAGCGTTTCTGCGCCACCGTGCACCCTGCTATTCGATCCGATTCGATTCCAATATCGATTTGGGTTAGTGTTATTAAAACTGTTTTTGAGCTGTTACCTGAATTATATGACTGTGTAGTTATACAACATATTAATACTACTACTTAATACTTGAGATTCAACAGCAAGTATTGCAGCTAATGATGCTGTAAGGACCAATCAGCTCCCAGAATGCTGATAGAACTGCTTTCAGAAACATCATGTGGGTCAGAATTACCAAACAGATCCAGGGCAGCAAACAGAGGAACTATGAAATCGTTTAAATTTTTTCCATTTTCAGTCTATTTTTGTTTTAAATTTTTAAAATTTTGGTTTTTAGCATTTTATGCAAATGTAACCCCAAGACAGTATATAAAGTAATGAAATATAGACAATTTATGCAATAATAACTGAAAACTCTAATGTTTTCATACCTTTAAACATATCTAAAGGCAAAAACATGGCACCAGTTATTCTCGTGACGAACAAAACATTCCTTTTTTGGGCATAAACAAAAAAATACCAAAAGTAGTAATGTAATGATGAAAAAATAAAAAATAAAATACATTTAAAAAAATCTATCTTTAGACATATTAATCGATTTTTAGGAATTAATATGAGAATCAATTTAGAATTGGAAAATCGATTTTTTTCAACACGGACCTAGACACAAGTCTGCTTGTACTGATAGCTTGGAGAAAGAAAGACATATGGAAACAGCTTCCCGTCCAAATGTATATTGTTATTTTTAATATGACGTAATAAGGCCCGAAGAGAAGAATATGAACTTTCCTGAATTTCGCTCCTGTACCTCTAAACCAGGGATCGGCAACCCGCGGCTCCAGAACCGCACCTCTTTAGTGCCGCCCTAGTGGCTCCTGGAGCTTTTTCTTTTTTGCCTTTCTCTTCTTTTTTTCCTTTTTTTCTCTTCCTTTTTTTCTTCTTTTTTTTCCTTTTTTTCTTTTTCCTTTCCTTTTTAATCTCGATATTTCGACTTTTTTCTCGACATTTCGACTTTTTTCTTGAAATTTCGACTTTTTTCTTGACATTTCGACTTTTTTCTCAAGATTGTACTTCAACATTAATCTTGACATTTCGACTTTTTTCTCGACATTTCGACTTTTTTCTCAAGATTGTACTTCAACATTAATCTTGACATTTCGACTTTTTTTTCAACATTTCAACTTTTTTCTCAAGATTGTACTTCAACATTAATCTTGACATTTCGACTTTTTTCTCGACATTTCGACTTTTTTCTCGACATTTCGACTTTTTTCTCAAAGTGCATAATTAATTATTCCCCCAGTTGTAACTAATATAGAAACATGCAGCATGTGTTGTCTTCATTCTAAGGCTTATACAAGACTTTTCATTTTCTGCGGCTCCAGACATATTTGTTTTTTGTGTTTTTGTTCCAATACGGCTCTTTCAACATGTTGGGATGCCGACCCCTGCTCTAAAGCGAGCACAACACAAACTCAGTGGGCAACTTTGTGACTTCAGGTCATACGAGAGACTGAATGAGCTCTTTTGAGTTCAGAAACTCTGATGCTAATTATGTCCAACAGATTGTTCCAGCACATTTCTCTGACTACCCACTAAAGGATATACGGAAGTGACGTGTATCTCCATGTCACATGTCAGCGAGACAGTTAGTGATGGACGGCGTGTAGCTGGAGTATCTCCATCTCTTTGGTTTGTACACTGTCACATCTCAAGACGGATTGGTGGAGTTGCTGTTTGACGGGCGGCTCAGCGGGTTTCCCAGTGGGCAGGAGTGATGGACGAGGCCAGGCAGGATGCTACGCCGGCCCTTCCTGCGCCTGTCCTCTGTGTCCCTGCCCACTGAGCTGGCCCCCCCACCCGTCCCCTCGCCACACGCTCCCCTGTGAAGGAAGTGGTCCCCCAAGAAGACGGACACTGACAGAAGACACAAAGCCCCGGTCTACCCCTGGATGTGGAGGAAGACGGAGAGGAGTGATGAGAAAATAATGTACTTACAAACTATGTAGCAGAGGAAGTCCGTCACAGCAGGGATGGGGGGGACACGGCACGAGGACGGCGGGGCGCAGGAGAGAAGAGGAATAAAACGTTGCCGTTATTATAAGTGATCCACTCAGTACGTTTACATGCAGCAAAGAAATAAACATCCAGAAGACCCAATCACTAGTCTGAGTTTACATGCTGTTCAGAGAATGGGATAAATGTCCAGAGCATGGCTGACTCTGTGACGCTATGTGGCGCTGTAACCATGGTAACCATGGTAACCATCTCAACAAAGAGCCACTTCCGGTTGACGGTTGTTTTGTTTGGCACCAATGTTACGCCTTCCGTATGTTTTTCCACTTTATTCTGATCTGCTCCGGTGTCCTGATGAAGCTTCTGCCATCTCTTTTGCAATCTTTTTAAAGGTCTTTAAACAACTATTTAACACGCGCCGTCTCCTTTCACTTCCGGGTGAATGCCCCCCAGAGGAAATTCTCCTGCATGCTCAGACTGTAATATCCATATCTCCGTATACATGGAGTTAACATTCCGACTGTGAACGAATTATCTAGGTGTTGCTATCAGATTATTAAATGCCCGTTATAGGTCAGAAATAGATCGGATTGCGGTGTTTACATGCAGTTTAAAAGTCAGAACGATGTCTTATACCAGGGGTCGGCAACCTGCGGCTCTAGAGCCGCAGGTTGCTCTTTAGCGCCGCCCTGGTGGCTCCTGGAGCTTTTTCAAAAATGTTTGACCTTTTTTATCCTTTTTTTCTTTTTTTTCTCCTCTTTTTCCTTTTTCCTTTCCTTTTTTATCTCAACATTTTGCCTTTTTCTCAAAATTTGACTTTTTTCTCGATATTTCGGCTTTTTTTCTCGAGATTTTGACTTTTTTCTCGACATTTCGACTTTTTTCTCGACATTTCGACTTTTTTCTCGACACTTCGACTTTTTTTCTTGACATTTCGACTTTTTTCTGGACATTTCGACTTTTTTCTCGAGATTTCAACTTGTTTTCTTGACATTTTCCTTTCCTTTTTTTTATCTCAACATTTCGACTTTTTTCTCAAAATTTGACTTTTTTCTCGACATTTCGACTTTTTTCTCGACATTTCAACTTTTTTCTCGACATTTCGACTTTTTTCTCAAAGTGCATAATGAAAAAAAAATCGTCCCCCAGTTCTAACTAATATAGATACATGCAGCATGTGTTGCCTTCATTCTAAGGCTGATACAAGACTTTTCATTTCATATTAGTTTTTTGTGTTTTTGGTCCAATGTGGCTCTTTCAACATGTTGGTTTGCCGACCCCTGCCTTATATACAGAAATCCGATTGAACTGCTGCATGTCAACGTACTGACTGTTTGAATGTCATAGCTTATAAATCCATCTGATCCTCAAACATTTGGTCAGAGCAGGAAACACTTGAGCTCTCCCAGCATGAGGAGGACTCTCTTCAGATGATTCAAAGCTTGCTTTGTGGAATCCTCGGGCTAAACTTCTGTGGAGAAGAATCGAGGAAGGAGATCAAATCTAATGGCCTCTAGATTAAAGAGAGACTTTTTTATCATCATATGTGACCACTGTAAAGGTATCCACCTCTGTTCACATGTGATCAGAGACAGGAGCAGGAGACGAGGAGCTGCAAACATCAAAGAGGCCCGAGGGGGATTTAGCACCTTCCCAGGGACACGACCGCTATTGTTCTACAATTAATCCCAGCCTGCTCTATTACTTTCAGATTATCTTTAAGTGGGTGAAGTCTTTGTGGGGCATAAGACTCTCCCTAATCCGCCCCCACACCTCCCCATCTTCCCTACACTTCAATGGCGGCCGTGCTATCTTGTCCGGGTGGAGATGGCGGAGGCTTAGGGCCGCTCTTAGAAGGTGGTCTGCCCCGGCCGCTGCACGGTGTGAGAACTGTGACACAGGGGAGGGACAACAAACATGAGGCTCAAATCTCTTAAGCGCACACAGAGATAAATAAAGGGATTTTGGTTGTCAGGGGGGGCAGAGGGGCTAAAAAGCTATCTTTCATAATCCTTTTGATAGTGGACCTTTGAAATGCATGATCTGGATGTTTCAACACATGGTTTCTCAGAATACCATTAAGGAGGGGGATCACGGTAGAGTGAGTTTGCACAAGTTACACGGTGAAAAAACACAGGTCTACAAGTGGGGAGGCCGTTGAGAATTGTAAGGGGGGGGAGAGCTGAACGTGAGTTTCACTTTTTATCAAACAAGGCTGTAGTACAGGACTGTCTCAGAAAATTTGAATATTGTGATTTTCTGTAATGCAATTACAAAAACAAAAATGGCATCCATTCTGGATTCATTACAAATCAACTGAAATATTGCAAGCCTTTTATTATTATAATATTGCTGACTTTTTTCCTCAACATTTCAACTTTTTTCTCGACATTTCAACTTTTTTCTCAAAATTTTGACTTTTTTCTCAACATTTCGACTTTTTTCTTGACATTTCGACTTTTTCTCAAAATTTTTACTTTTTTCTCAACATTTCGACTTTTTTCTGACATTTCGACTTTTTTCTCAAAATTTTGACTTTCTTCTCAACATTTCGACTTTTTTCTTAACATTTCGACTTTTTTTATCGGCATTTCGACTTTTTTCTCAAAGTGCATAATGAAAAAAAAATCTTCCCCCAGTTATAACTAATATAGATATAGATATATATTGAATTGAATTGAATTGAATTGAATTGAATTGAATTGAATTGAATTGAATTGAATTAACTGGGTGGTTTGCTCTTGTGTTGATTTTTACAGATGTGCAGATGGATACGAAGTTGAGCGAGAAGGAACCGATGTCTCTGACACCGTTTGTGGTAAGTTCTTTGTAGGCCGATACACTTAGAGCTTAAGAAAACTGAAATATCCTATCTCAAAAAATTTTAATATTCTGGGAATCTTAATCTTAAACTGTTATAATAAAAGGCTTGCAATATTTCAGTTGATTTGTAATGAATCCAGAATGTATGACATTTTTGTTTTTTTAATTGCATTACAGAAAATAAAGAACTTTATCACAATATTCTAATTTCCTGAGACAGTCCTGTATGTGGAAGTTTATGATGGATGCAACTTACCCCCTGAGAGGAGCCGTCATGGTCAGAGTCAGGAGCCGTCGGGAGTCAAAACAAAGAGGAGAAGCTTTAGTTCAGGCAGAAATCATGGAATTAGAGAGAATGCTAACACTGAACCTTAGAAATAGTTGATCAAATACTCACAGAGGTGAAGTCCTGATTCCACCGCACCAGAATAGAAAAGACATTTAAAGTCACGTGTTAGAGAACTCAGTAACGATGTCTCCAGCCAATAAAAACATTTCCAGTTTTTACTTTTAAACGTACCCTCACTCGGCCATCATGTTATATGTAAGGAAAATTCCAGTTTATTCTGGAATTTCTCAACTCATACTACCACTTGTTGATTATGCAGATATTGTTTATCAAAATACTCCAGATACCCATCTTAAACCTCTGACTGTATTATTTAATTCATTATGTAGATTTGTGTTACGTTGTCCTTTCAGAACACATCATTGTTTTATGTTTGATTCATTGAACTGGTTGCAACCCAAATCTAGACGGCAGTTTCACTGGCTTCAGTTCCTTTTTAAATGTGTTTATTTTCCCTGTCCTCCATATTTAAAATAACTCATGATTCCATATAACTCTCCATACTCACTCAGACATATGAATTTTACTTTTTTCTTTGTTCCTAGAATTTTAAAAGAGGTTGGTAAAAGATCATTTTATTTTAAAGCTCCATCAGATTGGAATAATCTTCCTCTCTTTTTGCGTTCTATTACCTCTTTTCATTGTTTTAAGTTGTCATTATATTCTCATCTTAAAACAAATTGCCTATGTTTTTAATTGATTTATGTATTTTTTTTGTCCTTTTTTCTATTTATTTATTTTTAATTTTTTTTCTCTGTTATGTTAAATCTATCTCATTGTTTCGGTTATTCAATTAGTCTACTTTGTAACTATGTGGGTAGGGGTTGTGTGTGGGAGGGTGTGAGCAAGATGTCTGTGTTTGTTTTATGTCATGTGTGTCTGTACTAGGGCTGGGCGATATATCGAGATTTTAATATATATCGATATATTTTCAAATGCGATATGGTACAAGACAATATCGTTTATATCGATTTAATTTTTTTTTTTTTTTATGATTTTGATATAGCTTATTTTTTGACTTGAATGTTTTATTTGAGATTTGCACAAATGTTTTGTTATTTGCACAACTGTCAACCTCAGTGGAAAAGTCTGCCTGTTACTGTCTACATTGTATTAATTGCACAATGTATTTTAATTTAATTTGTTATGCAGGAAAGGGATATTTGTTTTATTTTATTCAAGAAGCATTTTTATTCTATATATGCAGGCAGTTTATTTTTATTTCATTTGTTTTATACATTTTGATATTGTGCAGACCTCTGTTAATAAAGGAACCTGTGTGACATTTGGCACGAGGCTTTGTATTAAAACTGACTGTTTTTTTAAGGGTTTGCCTCAGAAAAAATGAAGCTAACAGAGATGCTATGCTAGAATGCTTTGGGGGAAACCCCAATTATGTCTCAGAAAAAATATCGATATATATCGAGTATCGCCATTCAGCTAGAAAATATCGAGATATGACTTTTGGTCCATATCGCCCAGCCCTAGCCCGTCTACATCCCTTTTTAATTCTCTCCTCAGCCACCAGGTTTATGAACATCTGCACCTCAGAGTTGGATCATAAAACAGACTTTTGCTGCCATTGCCTGTTGTAGTTTAGTCCTTGTTGTATTAGCACAGTAGTAGTACTATGAAGTAAACAAAGTTAAAAAGGGTAGGCACAATAAGCTTAGGCTTCAGCCTACACCTTTTGGTCGGTTTATTCCTTACTTCTTTTTTTATTATTTCTTTCCTACAAAAGGAAAGGAAATGCAATGTATTTATCAATGGAAACTGATGGACCAAATAAACTACTTCATCATCAAACTGCGATGGTTCATATTTTTTAAGCATTTGTAACATCAAATGACTGTTGGATCCCTTTACGTTTCTCGCCCCATCACAGTTTTTTGTTGTAATATCGCTACGTTTTACAATTGCTGACAAGTGGTCAAACTCTGAAAATAGTATCTAATTTCTAATAAACTGGAGTTGTATTTCAACAGTGAGTTGAAGAGGTGATCTACCTTCTTATTGGCCAGCGAGGGGTCCTGTCGGAGCAGCTGGGAGAGGTCGGGGACTCGTGCACTGGCAGCAGAGTAGATCCACTCCTTCTCTATAGGATCCAGCTGGAACAAAAACACACATGTCCTTGTTTCTTTTGATGGTGCTGAGGCACAAGCCTCTAATCCAATCCCTACAAGCCGCTGAGTCGCAGTTATTTGTAGGAGACACCCTTGAAGATGTTCCAGGTCCAAATATTACTTCTGTTATTGTGGAACAGGGGTCATCAAATCCACAGTCACGTCGGACTGTATGTATTATATATTAAACCCAATCCATAAAGGTCATGCTCTATGCTTAGACCAGGGGTCGGCAACCCAAAATGTTGAATGAGCCGTATTGGACCAAAAACACAAAAAACAAATATGTCTGGAGCCGCAAAAAATGAAAAGTCTTGTATAAGCCTTAGAATGAAGGCAACACATGCTGCATGAATCTATATTAGTTATAACTGGGGGAAGATTTTTTTTTTTCATTATGCACTTCAAGAAAAAAGTCGAAATGTCGAGAAAAAAGTTGAAATGTCGAGATTAATGTTGAAGTACAATCTTGAGAAAAAAGTCTAAATGTCGAGAAAAAAGTTGAAATGTCAAGAAAAAAGTCGAAATGTCGAGATTAATGTTGAAGTACAATCTCGAGAAAAAAGTCGAAATGTTGAGAAAAAAGTCGAAATATTGAGAAAAAAGTCGAAAAAAAGTCAAAATTTTGAGAAAAAAGTCGAAATGTCGTGATTAAAAAGGAAAGGAAAAAGGAAGAAAAAAAGGAAAAAAAAGAAGAAAAAGGAAAAAAAAGAAGAAAAAAAGAAGAAAAAAAAGAAGAAAAAAAGGAAAAAAAAAGGTCAAACATTTTTGAAAAAGCTCCATGAGCCAGCAGGGCGGCGCTAAAGAGCCGCATGCGGCTTTAGAGCCGCGGGTTGCCGACCTCTGGTTTAAACTATTTTATCTTTTTGTTCATCACTAAGGCAAAGGCAGGAATGATAGATAGAAGCTTGAAAAGAACTCACAGCAACAGCAGTGGAGCCCATACTGGCCGTAGACTCCTCGTCATGCTCCGACTCCGACTGAAGCACAAGGAACAGACAGAACAAGAGTATTACTCAGTGATGGCATTAAAAACCAACAACAATTTAACGCATATGTTTCAGTCATGTCCTGCCCTGGTAAAGTATTGGTCCACCATCTTTAAAAACATTGTCAGATGCACTGAATATTAGGGGTGTCACGGTACACACAAGTCACGGTTCGGTACGTACCTCGGTACAGGGGTCACGGTTCGGTACGGGTTCGGTACGGGTTCGGTACAACGGGAAAAAAAATACAAAAAGTCCCAAATGTATAAGACGAGTTTTTTCTTCCTTTATTTTGATCATAGCATTTGAAAGTTAAAGTTTGTTCAATTGGCTACAAAACTAAAAAGCATCTCTTATTAAAGTGTAAAATAAATAGAATAAAACATTTAACTTGTGCATTAGTGTTTTTAATTTTACCACGGACTGGTTTATGTGAGCGCGGGATGGGACATTGTAACGAGGCTCGAGCACTTTTAATAAATACTTGAACCCGGGCTCCTCTACTGCTGCATATGGGCAGAGCCGTCTGGGGGCGGAGCATTCTCCATGGGCCTTATGATAGTCATTTTAACGTTCAACAACATCATCCTACCCATCAAACTACATTTATTCTCACTTTTATTGAGCCAAGCCTATAGGCCTATGCTGCAGAAAGCAGAGTAAAGTCACAAACTTGTTCAGAAGAACACACACACACACACACACACACACACACACACACACACACACACACACACACACACACACACACACACACAGGCCTGACAGCTGTCAATCACATGGCTCTGAAAACTCAGGTAGTCACGGACTGACTCAGTTCATTCTTTGATACAATTTAAATACAAAAAAAACATACAAATTACACAATCTATTTAGATAGATATAGACACAGCGGTCTATAACATAATTTCTGAGCTCTATAACAGAGAATAGACTCGGCGGTCTCGTTCACAACAACACAAGCTCATTAAAATAGGCAGCTGGTCAAGAAACTGATAAATAAATTATTTATGAAGGTTACACTCACTCACCAACGGTAGTTGACTCTTCCATAACCCAAAATAATCCAGGTAACGTGGAAAACGGGGTAACATTCAAAACTTTGTACAAATTTAGTCCTCTTTTAAACTTTAGCGCTAATCTCCTTCACTGTGACTGTTAAGGCTGATTTATGGTACCGCGTTACACCAACGCAGCGCCTACGGCGAAGGTTGCGCGTCGCCGCATAACCTCGCCGTAGACTGCGCCGTACCCTACGGCGTATGCTCTGCGTCGATTTAACGCAGAACCATAAATCATGCTTTACAGCCAATCCGCGTTGGCACACGGCCCTGATGCGTTCAGGACAGTTGTAAATTAAGAATTAGAACATTTTATCGTTATTATAGCCTACAATTTATGATGATATATGAATTGCACATATATTTATTGATATGCACAGACTAGCACACATTTAGGTCTGTAATGGAACGTGACTGTTGATATTTATAAGGGGGAAAAAAAACGATGATTGTTTTTTTTTTTTTTTTTTTTTAACTCAGTCAGACGTATTCGCCGTATGACTGCGTGAACCGAACCGTGACCCCCGTACCGTCACGGGACGGGACGAATACAAATACCGTTACACCCCTACTGAATATTGATCTTCAACCCGATACTGCTATGGCCATATTCGGTACTACAGGTATTAGACATGCAACATTAAAGAAAAGCTATAAAAATATTATTGCATTTACGACGCTGCTTACAAGAAGAAGAATATTATTGTATTGGAAGTAAAAAAATCCACCCAAAGTATCTTTATGGTTTAGTGATCTGACGCAATTCATACAGTTGGAGAAGATAGAATATACTCTCAGGGGGTCCAGGGACAGATTTCTCTCTGTCTGGGATCCGGTGTTACTGTATATCAGTAAACTTAGAACTGTGCCCACTTAAGATACTGCATAGCAGCCACTTACACTGGTATTTGAGATGTGATTAAATCCATGTGAATCATGTTTTATTTAGTGCACAGCTTCAATGTTGATAGGCCATATTTTCCTTTTTATTTATGTGCATGTTAAAGCAGCACAATGTAACTTTCAGCTTTTGTTGAGTTTGGCGGCTCCTTTGGACAAAAGCGGTAGTGTTTTACCAGTAGTGTGGAAGGGTTCCTACCATCCACCTCAGTTACATAGTGCCAGTGAAGGCGATACAGACCCCTCAGACCATGACAGAGGTTCATTAAACCTGTTGGAAGTTGATGTACCGTCACAATGACTCTGGAAATATTATATTAAGGTGGAAAAGTTACGTTGTGGTGCTTTAACTTGCTCTATTCATCATTGGTCTATGTTGTTTTATTTGTTTTTGTTTTTTTTGTCATTTAATTTTCCAATTCTGTTGGTTAGGTGTCCAACCTGTTCAGGGGAAGGGAGGGCAGGGGTGTTAAAATATAAAAATGAGCATTGTAATCTTTTTATGTCTGTATCCATGTGCTGTGTTATTAATGTTCAATAATAGGGGTGTAACAATATATTGTGCCATGAAATTTTGCGATATAAAAACGTCACAATACGTGTCGTGGAGGTGACAAACTGTATCACGATATTGGATTATTAATATTAATAGCCTATCGTGCAGTGTATTTGTACTGACCGCGGACCAAAATCTTCCTCCGCTCAGAAGAAACTAGTACCGTTTTGGTCCCGATCACTGGACTCTTGGGGGTTTTGAGCTCTGAACTTTTACTTATGTAAGGCTGGTGTAGAGTTAAGCCTTACCTTATTAAATTAAACCTTTTTGGGGTGGTGAGTAGGATAAACACGGGGACAACTTCTGCTGAGTTCCAGTGTACTTTAATGTCCCTCAACAGTGTAGGATTTTAGAACATCAACACAGCACCTAGTGCCGTACTGTGGCGTATCACTCCGCCCAATCTAAAACAGACTAATCACTACAGATAAACTGACTAGTGTCATTATAGTCCCTGATTTACATCAGAATATAAAGAATATATTTATAAAATAATTAACCCTGAATTACCAAAATAACCTTCTTAACAAAAATGAATCTCCTCTTACACTTTTTTATGACGTAAAATTGTATGTAATTATTTACTTTTATTTCTTTATTTAATTTTAGTTGTTAAATTTCTGGAAAAGAAAAAAGTCAAGTCATACATGAGAGAAACTATTCAGTTTGTGGCAAAATATTTGTACTTGTATGAAACTGAAGATGCATAATGCAAACCTGACATTTACTTTTAGTTCAGTTTGTGGAAAATGGTTGGCCTGGCTTGCTCTTTAAAACTTAAACAGTTATAAAGCATTACAAACTGTAACAATAGGGCAAACACACAGAATGGTTTTGTATTTTGTGTCTTTCAAATAAAATACAATTTTTTCCAGTCATATGTTCCTCATTCAAGGTTGTTAAAAAAATACTGCTATAATATCATGTATCATACCGTATCATGAGATTAGTGTATCGTTACATCACTATTCAATAATAAATAAAAAAAACCAATGAGCTTCTCCCAACATCACAGGTTACACAGCCGCTTTCACACACTGGTCACACTCCTCCTTACGAGATGTGACCAAAGGGTGTCAGACAGACGTAACAGTAATGAGACAGCGAGGGAGGGTGGACGATTTAACACGTAAGAGTTAATGAATAACAATCCAATTAACAATTAATCAAAAAGAAAATAGACTCCATTTGTTTCCTTTCTATTTTAGTTAGAAAGGTAAAAAAAAAAATAATCCTGCCATCTATAAACTTGTCATAAGGTTGATTTATGAGAAAAAGAAACTCCTGAGGAAGACTTGATCTGCAAATTGTTCTCAGATCACAAAGAGCCGTGATGTTAAAACAGTGAGGCCTTTCATGTCAGTCGCCCAAACTGCCTCACGTCAGCCCGCGGAACATGAAAAGTGGAGGTATTTATCCAGACTATTCCACCCTGACATGTCCTTTTTTCACACTTTATGGTGGTGACCAAAAATAACAGCGCGAGAAAACAAAATGACGTTGTTGGGCACTAAAGGAAAGACAAGAGAGAGCCAGAGAATCAGGGACACTTTCCCCCGACGGCTTTTAGAGGAAATATAGTGTAACGGTGTCTACTCTCAGGGCTGGGAACCCTCAACTGATTTTAACTGACGGCATCATTTCAGCATCGCCAATATTCTTTAGAATATTCATTTTTTATGTTTATTGCCAGAAAAAGACAGTAGAATACTGCATGGTGATTTTCCCAAACCTTCCACGTCACATCTGGATTTGTCAGTGGAACAACTCTAAAGACAAAAACATATAAGAGTACCATGAAATAAGGGAAGGAAATGGTTTTTTTTCCAAGTGAATTTAATTAATTAAACACACTGCAAAAACTCAAAATCTTACCAAGAATATTTGTCTTATTTCTAGTTAAAATGTCTCATTTTTAGTCAAACAAATCTCATTACACTTAAAACAAGTGTCATTACCAGAAAAATAACTTATTTGACAATTTTCACCTATTTCAAGTAGATTTTCACTTGAAATAAGTAGAAAAATCTGCCAGTGGAACAAGATTTTTTTTTGCTTGTAATGAGAAGATAAATCTTGTCCCACTGGTAGATTTTTCTACTTATTTCAAGTGAAAATGTACTTGAAACAGGTGAAAATCGTCAAATAACAAGTTATTTTTCTGGTGATGACTCTTGTTTTAAGTGTAATGAGATTTTTTGGCTAAAAATGAGACATTTTAACTAAAAATAAGCCAAATATTCCTGGTAAGATTTTGAGTTTTTGCAGTGCAGTAGAATACTGCACCATATTTTCCCAAACCTTCCACGTCACATCTGGATTTGTCAATGGAACAGCTCTAAAGACAAAAACATATAAGAGTACCATGAAATAAGGGAAGGAAATGTTTTTTTTTCCAAGTGAATTTAATTAATTAAATATAAATAACCACTAGATTATGGGTGTCAGCCAGTTGTGATACTGGGGAGTTATGTTAAATGTTAAATTTATAAAATTGAGAGGATAAAGTAAATATACATTCATGTACACACACTGACATGGTGTCAGCATGAATGTCGTTTAAGGGACTAATTAAGTGTTTTGATTCCTGATTTAATTTCTCCCTTTTATGCCATTTTCAGTGTAGTTATCTTCAGAAACTCCAACTGAGACAGACAACTTTCCTCTTTGGAGGAAAAACCAAATCAAACTTTCTTTACAAACTTTAGTTCTAGTGTTCTGGATTGTTTTTTTTTACTGTATTTTAACGCTAACGCGCTACGATCCTCAATACAAGCAGAAATATCCATCCTGATAATTAGGCCAATCCTTAATTGGAATCCGTTATAACTTAAAATTTAAAACGCACTGTTGAACAGCTCACATATCCTGGTCTGCCAAATTTTAATCAATAATTATTCTTCGTACCTTAATCAATTATTTTTAATTCAGAAAATGATTTCATATTCTACTTATCAAGCACCTTCTGCACCCTTATTTAGCAAATTTAAATTATTATCCATTTTTTCTATTAATATGTTTCAAACATGCCTTTTTATGTTTAAGTTCATTCATTCCAAACAAGACATTCCAGGCACTTTTCATAATTTTTTTCTGTTATCATCAGATATTCATTCTTATTCAGTTAGAGGTGGGAAGAACTTTCATTTACCTCTTTGTCTTTTACCTCCAGTCACAAATCCTTTATTAAATTCCATGGCCCTCAACTCTTGAACTCTTAAGATCGGTCTCTTAAGTTTGCGTCATCCTTAAAAATGTTTAGGACCAGCTTGGTGGGGAATCTCTTATCTAGGCAAAATTAATAGGCTATTCTAATTGAAATTGAAATTGAAATTGCCATTTTATGGATATTTTTGTTTGTGTGTTTATTGTGTTTTTCTTTGTTTCTTTTACCTTTTTTTTTCCTTTCTTTTTATTTCTTCTATTGATTGATTTGTTTTTGTGATTTTGTATTGAGGGGGAGGATTTTTTATAAGCCCTTGGGGCTTCTTTTCCTCTCCTGCACAATTATTTGTCCTTGTATTGTTAATATAATTACTGTTTTATCACTGTGCATAGGAATAAAAAAAAATTAGGGACAGCAATGGTTTCCGTTTAAATTCAGATCTGCCTTGATACTGTAATATTAATGACACTTTCTGTCAAACACAGTAAACAGCTTCAACTTTAACTGTAATAAAGACGGTCTGGGATGCAACAATGATCCAGAAACGTCTGTCATTTCACTAGAAAAACGGGACTATGCATCCTAAACACAAGATCAGTGTAGTTTCATAAACTCTAAATAAGACCTGCATGCTATATTAACATGAAGTGTTAACAAACTAACGTATTCTTCCACTGTGCAGAGCAACAAGGAGAGCCACGTCTTGCTGGGTGAAGCCCATCTTTTCACACGGCACAAATGGTTATTATCTTTCTAATGAGCTCCACCGTGTTGCTGCTGCATAACAATCGGCAGCTTCATCTAAAGGCGGTTCCTCTCCAGCGCTCTCCTCCCAGCGCTGATCCACCAGTTTGGTGACAGATCCGGGTAATTTACTTGGCACCATCTGGTGGGTAGAAGGAGGAAGCACTTGGACCTGAAGCATTTTACTGGAAGAGTAAAAGTACAGAGGTGTCATGTAACGAAGTACAAATACTTCATTACCTTACTTAAGTAGAAATTTTGGTTATCTATACTTCACTGGAGTAATTATTTTTCAGACGACTTTTTACTTTTACTCCTTACATTTTCACGCAATTATCTGTACATTTTACTCCTTACATTTTAAAAACAGCCTCGTTACTCTATTTCATTTGGGCCTTTAAAACAAAACTATCCAGTTAAATTGCTCCATCCGGATAGAGAGAATTTGGTTGTGGTTGTTTCAGATGTTCTTGTCCAGTTTTGTTCTTACATCCGTTCCCTCAGATTCCTGCAACTAAACTTGGATGTACATTCCAATAAAGGTTAGGATAAATGATAACATGCCTCTGAAGTTTGACTTTTTGCACCATTACAATACTTATAGGCAACTAGTCATCATATCTCCTGCTCTCTGAAACACATGTTAATGCTCAATAGTACACATATATGCTTCTTTAATATATTTGCATTATACTAAGATGCATTCATTTTCAATGGCTTTTGTCCTTAATGGCTTTTTCCCCCTTACATTACTTTTACTTTTATACTTTAAGTAGTTTTGAAACCAGTACTTTTATACTTTTACTTGAGTAAAAAACTTGAGTTGATACTTCAACTTCTACAGGAGTATTTTTAAACTCTAGTATCTATACTTCTACCTGAGTAATGAATGTGAATACTTTTGACACCTCTGATCGTGTATTTCTCACCTCCCTACAAGTTCTTCACAACACAGATTCCAATGTGCAACAAGTGTTTGGTTCCACTGTTGAAAGGACCGTCTGTATTTCCTGCTACATTTCTGCCACTCCAGTCTCTGAAAGTTAACTCTTTCTCTTTTAACTCTTTAAGTCCTAGAGATTCTAACTAACCAAAATATAAATATAAAACGAACACAGATAACACATATAAATGTTGCATGTTGAATGTTGCTGCTTCATGTTCTATCTGTTTTCGTTTGTAGCAATTGTCTGTTGTTGAGCTTATGTTAACCTGTGTCTGTGTATGTTTTTTAGCTTAGTCTCTTACCTTTTAATCTTTATTCTGATGTAGCCTTCTTATTTTGCAATGTTTTATTGATTATATCTTAATAATGTTTCTTTTAGGTTGACTATTTTACACCAGTCCAGGGACAGCAGATGCAAAATAGCCTTTTTGGCTAATTCTGGCATATTTTACATTTGTTTAAATGTATTATTAATGTGCATTATCCCTGATAACCAAACCTTTAAATAAATAAATAAATAAATAAAACAAACACGGATACAATATTCAAACTTCCAAAAAGAGCAATAAGAATTGTAAATAAAGCGGCCTTTAGAGACTCAACAAACCCACTCTTCATCAAACTGAGAACACTCAAATTTAAGGATCTGGTCGACTACAAAACTTTACAAATCATGCACAAAGCGATTCAGCATTAGTTGCCACAAGACATCCAGAAGTTGTTTCAAATAAAATAAAATAAACACAATCTCAGGGGAATATGTCATTTCAAAAAACAGCATGTAGGAACAAACATCAAAACCCATTGTGTATCAGTGATGGGAGTTAATCTGTGGAACAACTGCAAAGGATAAATGAAATCATAGAAATCACCAAGTAAGTTTAAACAAATCTTTAAAATCAATACTCTTAATGGATACAAAATGGAATTGGACACATGAACCAAAGTGCCTTGCTCAGCTGAACCACCTTTTCTTTCTCTTTTATGCTTTTCTTTTGGAGTTCTGTGAAATGAAGAAATTGTAAAAACAGAACATTAGAGGGGTAGGACTAAAAAAGTTTTTTGAAACTTCATCCTACACCCTTTCAAACAGGAAATATTTATCTACATATAGATTTGTGTCTTTAATTTGCTTTATTTTGCTTATGTTTTTTTTTTGGTATATACATTTTATGTATTCTGATTATTTTTTGTTTTAACCTGTTTGAATAAATAAATAAAACATACAATTTTAAAAAACACGTTTAAAGGAAAAAGAAATTATGGGAAGAAATTCGGTTTCATAATAATCTTTTTTCTAGTTTATAAAATGACCCTAAATTTTGAAAAATAAGAATCCAGATTCTCATAAAACCCTTTGTTTTTCACAGCGAGACTGCAGCAATGACATTTTCCAGACATTTTCCTGAAAAATACGAATGTTCAACATTTATTCTGGACATCTGGCAGAAACGACTCGGCTACAGGAGCAACTCTGATCTTCTGGTGCATTTGCACTGAGCTAGTTTTTGTACAGTTGCTGTTTTATATACTGTTTCCTTCCTGATGGTTTAGGTCCAAACACACGTGGTATTGAATTATGTATACGATGTTAGCATTATTTTCAGATCGTGAAGGTTTTGCACATTTTAAAAAACACTTTAACTTGTCATCATCCTGCGTGAGTTGTAAAACATCAGCACCATCCTGGTCCAGCTAGTTTCCATATGAGTTTGTATTCAACTGCAGCTCAATAACACAGAGAAGTGGATGATGATGTTGAACTCACTAAATGTTTTCATCTGAGATCAGATATGTGTGGCGACTGCACTCCCGCTATTTCTACACTATTGGAGGATTGACTCCAGTGCTTTTAATTTGGAGATGAAACCTGAATTTTAAATATTAAAGATACATTATAGACTTGAAATTACATTATTTACCATAATAGTAGCCAAATTACACTGTATATCAGCATCACTGAAATAGACCTAATGCTTAATCAATCACAACGATATGCAAATATTATTCAAAGGCCAATGATGCCATATATTTATTCAAACAACGCTGTTATGAACACAAAACTGTGATTAAATACAGACACACATGCAGATGCACCAAAATATTAAATAAAATGCAAAATACAAATAGTTCACACAACTATACATTAACAGGAGGAAGAACTGGTGATCACAAGATTCTGTCACCTTGGTGTGTGCAATTTATAGAGCCAGTTAAGGCCTTTTACAGAAGGAGAATATATTTTGGGGTCATAGTTCACCTGAAGAGAAAGTAATGAAGGCACTGCACAAGTCAGACCACATTGCTGGGTTGTCTTGAATTCAGTTTCTTGTATATGGAGTCAGAACAAATGACCAGCCAAAATGTGGACAAAAGAAGTTTAACTTTCCTTTGAGCTTCCCAGAAAACATGATTTGGGTTTTTATAAGGGTGGAGGGAGGGCTCTAAAACCCTAATCACGTAATTTATGTTCCTCATTCAAAGTTGTTAAAAAAATACTGCTATAATCAGCAGGAGGATCCCCCCTTATGATCCAGGTCCTGGTCCAGGTTTCTTCCTCCTAAAGGGGAGTTTTTCTTGCCACTGTTTGGTTTAAGGCTTTTTTCCCACTAGGGGAGTTTTTACCTGCCATTGTTTATGTAATAATTGCTCGGGGGTTTATGGTCATGTTCTGGGTCTCTGGAAAAATCTTAGAGACAACTTGTTTTGTAATAGACGCTTTTTAAATAAAATTGAATTGAACATTCAATTGAAAATACATATATATATATATATATATATATATATATATATATATATATATATATATATACAGTAGAGTCAGTTCTTGAGTTGAGGGGGGATGAGGGGGGATGGCATCCCCCCTGAAATAAAAACGGTCAAAATCATCATCCCCCCTGTAAAACTGCCATCCCCCCTTTCCATCCCTTATGTCATTTCATTAATGAATGTGGTTTTACTGCTATTTCAACATTTAGAGTCATCACCAGAAAAATTACTTATTTGACAATTTTCACCTGTTTCAAGTAAATTTTCACTTGAAATAAGTAGAAAAATCTGCCAGTGGGACAAGATTTATCTTCTTATTACAAGCAAAAAAGTCTTGTTCCACTGGCAGATTTTTCTACTTATTTTAAGTGAAAATCTACTTGAAACAGGTGAAAATTGTTGTTTTTTTCCAGTGATGAGTCTTGTTTTAAGTGTAATGAGATTTTTTTTTACTAAAATGAGACATTTCAACTAGAAATAAGACAAATATTCTTGTTAAGATTTAGAGTTTTTGCAGTGATCCATTTTACTTATCCTGTGAAGGACAGAGTCATATTGATAAGTTCAGAAAAGTGTGTTTTATTGTTGTGTTTTGATGTATTTGATGTAAGCCCAGTGGATATTTAAAGCTTACAGAAGGCTGCATTTAACTGCTGCTATGTCATTCCTGCAGTATTTCTGCAGCTGTTTTGGTCAGTGCTATTATTTGTAATATATTATATTATTTGTAATCAGCAACTTTTTACAACTGGAGTACTGGGTATAGTCTCTCCCAGGTTGTGTAGCATTAACAGTGCTCACCTTTGATCCCGAATCTCTGTCTCCATCGTCACCGTAGCTTTGAATGTGCAGCTTGTGGACGGCTCCTGCCTGCCGTTCCTGCACAAACACACACAGTGTTTTCACAATGTTCACAAAGGGATGTCAAGTGCTAGTTAACAACTGCCATTAGCACTTTATTTGTTCTTTTCCAGCCAACAACATCTTGGCGTCAACAGAAGAGCTTTGGTTTAGTGCCAGCTTGAACAATCCTGAGTGGAAACACTTAACCGGCACGTCCTCACCACGGATTAGTGATGATTACATGTTATAGTTTATTACATGACAATATATAAATGCACCTTTAGATGATTACTGAGTATTAAATTAGCACATTCAACAAAGCTGTCCTCTATGTACAGGACTGTCTCAGAAAATTAGAATATTGTGATAAAGTTCTTTATTTTCTGTAATGCAATTAAAAAAACAAAAATGTCATACATTCTGGATTCATTACAAATCCACTGAAATATTGCAAGCCTTTTATTATTTTAATATTGCTGATTATGGCTTACAGTTTAAGATTAAGGTTCCCAGAATATTCAAATTTTTTGAGATAGGATATTTGAGTTTTCTTAAGCTGTAAGCCATGATCAGCAATATTAAAAATAATAAAAGGTTTGCAATATTTCAGTTGATTTGTAATGAATCCAGAATGTATGACATTTTTGTTTTTGTAATTGCATTACAGAAAATCACAATATTCAAATTTTCTGAGACAGTCCTGTATGTAAAGACATAAACCATTGTGACCTTCTTTCTTCATACGTTGAGTCTAACACTGAATCCAGCCAGAAAAAGAGCTTTTTATGTCATTTACAAGTGGTCTCTGTAAACATTTGTTCATGAAATGCTGACACGGGCAGGAGAGAAACGGCAGAATGCACCCACAAAGAGGGCCTTGTTTAGAAATAAATGTGCTGCTCACATAAAGAGTGCACATGCTGAGCTGCGGCGATGGCAGATTCAGCAAGTTTCAGAGGCCAGTGCTGTTACCGAGTTGCACCAGTTGTCAACAGTTATTTTGACTTCTACGTGCAGAACTACGGTGGCCGACAAGTGCCAAACGCACTGCAACGGCCTAATGCGTCTCAGTTAAGGAAAACGGCTTCAAGTACAGAAACGATTCAAATTCACAAACTAAAAACGAGGTACAAAAAGAGGAACGTGGTGCAAATGAAAAAACGTGCTGCAAAAAACAAAGACAAATGCAGCATCATCAAACGTGCTGCAAATAGAGAAACGATGCAAAGCACAAAACGATATAAAACAAGAAACCATCTTCAAAAGATCAAAACGCTTCATAACCGGTTACCAAACCTGCAGGGGGCGCTCTCAGCCGAGACCGAACAGCTGACTGAACCAGTGTTTACATCCATGGTTTAAACATACAGCGGGAACGGTAATGTGATTTTTATCCAACTATATTTATATACAATGTTTATATCACTGTACAACGCTGTACATTGTATCGTCTGGTGTAAAATATAATAAAGAAACGTTTCGTAATGGATGTAAACACTGTGGTTCAGTCAGCTGTTCGGTCTCTCTCTACATCCCGTGTGTCTGTCCACTAGTCCATGTTCCAGACCAGATATCAGCACCACTCAAGGTGACCAAACTTACTTATGATTTTTGAAAATATCCATGTCTGTAGATGATATTTTGGTAAGATAACCCTTCCTGAGTGGCAGCTGGATCATAGTTATCAGCTCATGAAGTCACCCACCCACTACAGGTTAATTGATTGTATTATACATTTCCTGAATCCTTATGGTCCTGTGAGTATTCCAGTTTTTGTATTTTTTGTTTTTTTTGTATTTTGTGTTCTAATGTTGTTTATAAAACTAAGCTGGTTCCTTATCTCATTGTTATGTCCTTTATGTCGTGTATTTGCATGATTAAAAGCCAGTTTGTGACATCAGCCTAGTGGCTGTTATAGTTTCATAGGAGCCTTATGATGCTCTTCTAGTTTAAGGCTCACAATGACCGTTAACAACAATATAGTAAGGGGGAAATTATACATTTCCTGAATCCTTATGGTCCTGTGAGTATTCCAGTTTTTGTATTTTGTGTGTCTGTTGTTCCTAGATGACACAGGGCTAAAAGATACTAGTACATGATTTAGGCGAAAATTGTGTAAAAATGTGTGTTGTTTATAGTTTAAAGAGCGGCAGTGACCTCGATGTTGGTCAGTAAGATTCACATTTTAGCTTGAATTAATGCTTCAAAGGTCCCCTTTAAAATGATACCAAAGACGATATTGTGACACATTGACAGATATCCTGTACATGAGTCTAAACCAGGATATGCACCTGCATCTAAAATGTAATTTCCTGAAGGGGGTGGTAACTTCATGAGCTGATAACTCTGATCCAGCTGCCACTCAGGAAGGGTTATCATACCAAAATATCATCTATAGACAATGGATCTTTTCAAAAATCATAAGTAAGTTTGGTCACCTTGAGTGGTACTGACAAGTGAAATTTTGGGCTCTGGCCCCTGGACTACATTGCGCTGAGAGTGCCCCCTGCAGGTTTGGAGCACTTCCGGTTGTAGTGACCGGTTATGAAGCGTTTTGATCTTTTGAAGATGGTTTCTTGTTTTATATCGTTTTGTGCTTTGCATCGTTTCTCTATTTGCAGCGCGTTTGATGATGCTGCATTTGTCTTTGTTTTTTGCAGCACGTTTTTTCATTTGCACCACGTTCCTCTTTTTGTACCTCATTTTGAGTTTGTGAATTTGAATCGTTTCTGTACTTGAAGCCGTTTTCCTTAACTGAGACGCATTAGGCCGTTGCAGTGCGTTTGGCCCTTGTTGGCCACCGTACGGAACAGAGGAGGGATCTGATCTTTAGTTCACCTCTGCATAGGGCTCCCCACACAGCATCAGCTCGTCCTGCAGCTGCTTGTGCTGGGCCGATGACGCCAGGGCCTCTCCCGCCTCCCACTCCGCAGTGGCCGTGGCTCTGGCCGGGCTCAGGCGGTGCCGTGCATCTTCATCTGCATCCAGGCGCCTGCTGTCTCGCTCTTGCAGCAAGTGCCTGTACTTCTTCTTTAGGATGAGATACTTCTCGCCCTGTGAAAGACGGTCAAACAGCACAGCACGCATGATTCGATTTAATTCCGATATCGATTTGGGTTAGTGTTATCAAAACAGTTTTTTGAGCTGTTGCATGAACTATATGACTGATATGAACAGATCCAGGGCAGCAAACTGAGGCCGTATGAAATCGGTTTTATTTTTTCCCACATTCCGTTTTAATTCTTTCCATTTTTGGTCTATTTCGGTTTTTAATTTTTGACAATTTGGTTTTTAGCATTTTATGCAAATGTAACACCAAGACAGTATGTAAAGTAATGAAATATAGACAATTTATGCAATTATAACTGAAAACTTTCATGTTTTCATACGCAAAAACATGGCAGCAGTTATTCTGGTCTCCGACAAAACATTCCTTTTTTTCTTTCTTTCTTTTATTCTTTTATTGTTTATTTTGGTCATCCAAAAAACAAAAAACAATGTTACATCGGTGCAACCATCATCATTATACAGCACACATGGGGAAAACAGCAAAACCAGGGAGGAACTAAAGAGATGGCTCAAAAGATGTGACCAAAAAAGGTGTAGGCTGAAGCATGAGCTTGTAATGCCTACCCTATTATCATACAATCAATACACACTCACACACACGCACACACGCACGCACGCCAGATGCACGCACGCACGCACGCACGCACGCACGCACGCACGCACGCACGCACGCACGCACAACAATAATACATCTTTTGGGCATAAACAAAAAAATACCGAAGGTTGTAATGTAATGATGAAAAAAAATCGATCTTTAGACATACGAATCGATTTTTAGGAATTAATATCAGAATCGATTTAAATTGATTTTTTCAACACAGGCCTTGCAATCTCCAAGGATTAAATGACAGCAATCCTTAGATTGAATCATAGATAGATGTACCGGTACTTTGATCCCAGGCTGGGAAATGATCAAAAATCATCTTATTCACGATAAATTAATCAGCTGGTGATCAGAATCAGCTCTTTTTTTTTGTCTGATCAGCCCTGATCAGTATTGGCCAATAATGGTTGCTGATATCAGTTAGTAGCTATTGGCTGACTTTTCTTGTTTGTTTTTGTCAGTTACAGTATATGCATTGTATTCAAAGACTTGACAAATCCTGTGGAATCAGCCAAAATTGGTAAGGCAGAGCTTTAAGAAAAGCTGAACTCGGGGGCACGGTGGCGCAGCTGGTAGTGCAGCCGTCTCACAGCTAGAAGGTCCTGGGTTCGATTCCCGCCGGGGACGCTGTGGGCGCTGAAGTGCGTGTTAGTTCCCCCATGACTTCAGTGCCCACACCCTGGGTGGGGTTGGCGAAAGGATCTTTCTGTGTGGAGTTTGCATGTTCTCCCCGTGTTCCCTTGGGTAGCTAATGGGAGCTACCCTCACAAAAACATGCACACAGTCCTGGGCTATACATGCCCCCTCTGGCCAACCGGGGCGCCAGATGGGGTGGGAAGGATCCGGCCGGAATAACGTGATCCTTCCACGCGCTACGTTCGGCCGGAGAAACCCCACCCTGTCTGGTGAAAAGAAGCGGTCCGTCACTCCTCAGGATAAGAAGGAGACCTGAGCTCAGTGTAGGGCCCTCCCTGGGTTGGCAGAGGGGAGCAATGCCCAGGACTGTCTAGGTATGAGCACTGGGTGATGAAATTGGTAAAAAATCGGGGATAAAGAAAAAAATTTTTAAGAAAAGCTGAACTCAAAATCAGAAATAAAACTACAATCAGTGCATGTAAAAGAGTCCAAGTTGAATTCCTATTCATATGAAGACATAATAAAGAGTAGACGCCGGATTGACTACTGGAGCGCCATCTTGGCCCAGTCACTACTCAGCCAACCTACACAGCAGCTCCTACGGAAGAGCCATGCCAGAGCTGTGCAGCGTTTTCTTGCTCTAATCGGCGTACCATCGAAAGCAGGAAACACTTTTCACACGTAACACTGCATATCAATAGAAGTTGTATTTAGTCTTTACAATGGTTACTGCCCTGTAATAATCTGTCCACCAGTGAAATCCCACCCGGCTCGTCAGGCTCACTCCCAAGATACAAGAAACAAGTTTGATTGTTCATTTGAATTTATTTGAAGGGGAGAGGGGTGTGTTGTATTTAATTATATTTATTAATTTTTTCTTTCTTTCTTATTAATATTATTTATTTATTTTTATTTAATTATTGTTTTGAAAAGTTACAAAAAAGGGAAAATATTGATATTTCTACGGTTATTGTAAATCTTTTTTTTTTCTCTTATTGCCCTCAATAAATATATCTATAAAAATAAATCCAGGTCATTCCAGGGTCTTATATTACCCTGTCAGGCTTGAACTGGGGCTGGGGAGCTAAAACCCTTGAAAAAGAACGGTTTTGCAGCTTCTTGCGTGTGCTGGCTGTAACTGTAACTCTGTAACTCCAGTGTAGTTAATTTAGCCTGGAGTGAGGAGACCCTTCCAATATGGCGGCGACGCTGGATTACGTTCCAGCATGTCATGAGGCGTCTACGTATATGTCTATGCATAGACCCCCAGAGAAGCTTCAGATGGGAGGGACAAAACCCAGCATTTATCCAATGACGGTGTGTTTGGCTGCAGTGGAACAACCCACTCCAGCTTCATAGAAGTTACTGTGAAGCTGCAGGAATGAATGAGAAGGAAGTCGCGTCTGTGACCTGTGATAAGATTCTGAACTAAAGGTGATTCGTTCTAGCGCATATATAGTCAATGAAATGTAAACACAACAGTACATATTTGACCACTTATTTTTTGACATTTTAGACCAGTGGTTCCCAACCTTTTTTCCTTGTTCCCCCTCTACTTGTGTCTAAGACCAGCCGACCCCCCGACCCGTACATACTGGCACCAAAAGAGTAAAGTGATTCGTTACAAATCTTTAATTGAAAAAAATTTACATTAATTATGTTTTTGTGATACATTTCTCTTTGGTTTACCCAGTATACATATGACTTTGTCTTTCTCACCTTAATTTTGTGTCACCAATGTATAAAACACGCACAGAAAATAATTGCAAGGACATAAAATAATTACTGAAAAATGTCTCTTTTGATATGAGCGCAAACATTTTTAACATTTTTCCTTTAACAACCTGTCGGAGTAGTAGTATGATTAAATGTTGAATAATGATATAATAATAATTTATTACATTTTTATCCTGCTAAATAACTTAGAAATATATTTTGGTCATTTTAAAATACTACGTGGGTTTATACAGGCTTGGATTACAGTATTCCATTAGGTGTGTTATTATGATTTTTTATTTATTTAACATACGCAAATATAATTTTTACAACTGCATATCTTCAAAGCAGAGATCTCAGGCGCCCCCCCAGGGAGGTTGGGAGACACTGTTTTAGAGGAAGCTGAGCTTCCCTTGGAGTCTTAGAGGAATCGCCACTGGTGTTTACATGGTAATTTTTACTGGATTTAATTTTAATTCTGAATTAAAGAGGAATTAAACTTCCCATGTGCACTCAATGACACATTAATTTGTATTAGGTGTGTAGAAGCAGGAAAACATGCAGGACAGCGCCCCTCGAGGACTGGAGTCCGACAGATCCCTCCATTCTACCGTCTACAAGGACTTCATCCCAATGGGACCCACACTGAGACTTTTGGGAATCACATATTATTTCTGCTGCATCATTTTTCAAGGTGCAGGGCCGAGGTCCACAACAGTCTGCTTCGGGATGAAAGAAAACTCGGAGCGTTCACCCCGTAGAATTTTACAGCTACTCTAGCTTTAAAGGAGTACAACATTTTCACTGTTTTGTTCTGCTTAAGCCAAGACTTCTCAGGTAAATATTAAAGCTTGCGTAATAACACGGTCTCTGACAGCACTGCTCACGTGTTACACAGCACAGCTGTCCTCCCTGAAACCACTTGCTTTCCCTTTTGCCTGATCACCAGAGCTGCTTGCTCCTTAAAGGGGACCTATTATGGCATCTAATACCTATTTTAAACAGGCCGTGAATGTCTAAGGGTGTTTGGAGCAGTTGTTCCGAAACAGGGAGCGTTTCCCCCTAAAGATGGGAACGTTTGGTATATGTGAACACAGCAATCGCGCTTGGATGTGGGACAAAACAAGCAAGCTGAGATCGCCTAGGAGAGGTGGTCTCATCCCGATTCCATTCCAGACCTGAAACGGTTCATTTTTTTTATTTGGAGTGAGAAAATAATCCACACAGCAACCGATACAACTCCATTCATTGTGTATGTGCGACCGCGGCGCAAGGAGAGGAGTCGGCGCAGCCTCCACCACCTTCTCTCCTATTGGACGAGCCGAGATGTCGTCCCAGCGCGGCACGGTGAAATTCAAAAATGTTCAATTCGGACAGGGTTTACGCAGCGCAAACACCGCGGCAGGCAGCCTCTCGCCCGCAGCCGAGCTCGTCAGCAGAGTGGTCAGCTCTTGCGCCGGTAGCACATAAATGAATGGGAAAGCCGGCGGCGGTCGCCGCTTTGCGCCCTCTCTGTGAAAGGGCTTGTTGTTTATCCCGGGGTACGGAAGAGGAAACTCCTTCCGCGTTCATTTCTGACCAATGAAAGAACAGTTGGTTCTCATGGCATTTGTTAACAGCTTTGAACCGCTACAGACGGTTGCCTTGTGAACACAAACGCCACAAACGAGAAACAAAACAACTGTATCAATTTAGCCCCTGAATCGGAACAAAGCAAACGGGCCACAGGTGTGAAAGCACCCTTATAAACAAGCTTTTGATTGTTTTTGCTAAATAAATTAGAAATTCAGCCTCTGAGCCATGTCTTTATCTTCCCAGTCTCTGACCTCATTATCTATGCAGGATTCTTAGTGGGCGGGGCTATGATAATGAGGCTCTGTGCTGATTGGCTGCCTGACGCGATTACGCGATACACCGCTACGAAAAAATGGTGGAAGCTCCGGCCGGCGGAGTTAGTTGTGGGCGTGGTTTCACGCATCGCTCCTGTCGTTACATAACGACGGGAGCAGAATCTGAGCCTTTCTGATATTCAGGGACTCGTGTTAAGTCTACTGGACTTCCCTGCCGGCTGGAAAATACACCGAAAAGAGGCCCTGTGGTTTTAAATTTAGTTATATTATACGTACAGTATTTATATATCTATATCTCTATTAATATATATTGATTTATAGTTATATGTAGATATGTCGATATATAGATTTATAGTAATTTTTATGTATATAATTGGAGGTAAATATATGAACCAGTATATATAGCATATCTACTCTTATATAGTTATTCAAGTATATTGTTATACCATTGCTGTCTATTGTTCTCTATTATATTGTAGTATTATAGTAAAGTAATGATAATGTAATACCATCCATTATAATTACTGCTATTATTACATACATACATAGTAGCACAACTAAATGTTGGGCGTTTGTTTTGTTTTCTTGTGTTTGCTTTGATTTGTTTTGTTTTTGACTATATTTATATATACATATAATTGAGTATTATATCACTGTATTGAATATTTATTAAAGTAGGGGTGTTTGGTTATGTGTGTTTTATAAGTAAGTTTATTGAAACTCTTGTTATATGTAAGAATGTATGTCAGATGGGTAGGATGTATTTAATTTTTTTTATACTTTTTTGTATTTTTTTGCATGCATGCATCAAAATAAAATCTTCAAATCAAATCAAAGGAGAGATTTAGGGGTCCAAGCATCTGAAAAAAGCTGTCCAGGGTAGGTAATAGGTGATTAATTAATTAGCAATTAATGAATTATTCAGTTCGATAGTTCTGCAACTAGTTGAATACAAATAGACGGAAATGTTAATGTGTTTTTCCACATCAGGAACATCCTGTGAATGCAACCGCCTAAAAATGTTGTCCACATTAAATAACATGTTTATCGTGCTGTAATTCAATGAGCTTTGAAGCTATGTGTATTTATTTATTTTTAGCAGTAAACACACGTTCAGACAAACACTGACTGTCACAACAGCTTCACACTAATCACAGATGTGATTAGGAGTCCGATGGAGTCCGATGACACCACCTACAAGTCTTTATGTCAAACCATTCAAAAGTTATGGCAGAAAGTAGGAACTATCAAATATGGACCAACCAGATGAAGGGGGGGCGCGCTTTTTGACGTCTATCGTCGCCACGGTAACGCTTTTGACTGTGAAAAGTAATGCGCGTAGTCACAGGATCGAGGCGAACAGTTTGATGTATAACACACCTGGGTGTACGTTACGGTTCGGGCGAAGAAGCGGCCGAAGAAATGGCATAAATTGCACCAAAATTACACAATTAATTCAAAATGGCCGACTGCATGTACGTCAAACCGTATTGTGGGGCTTGAGGCACAAAGTTTTCTAGGGGGCGCTGTTGAGCCATTTTGCCACGCCCATTAATGCAAACCATTAAATATCACATTTACGAGAACATCTCCTACAGATACAATAGGCCCTTCGCACTGTCAGTGCTCAGGCCCTAATAATAAATAAATAAATAAATAATTATATAAAAAAACATACAGTTTGACCTGATTAATCTGCAAAACATTTCATAAATATGTGAAAATGTTTTGTAAAAGTAGTTTCCCACAACATTAAAGCTGCAGCTGCTGTCTCTTGGGAGAAATCAGCGGGTAAAACCAAGTTCTGCGAAAAAACACAGTTAGGCGTCTCTCTGTTTTAGTCAAAAGTCTTCTTATACAGCGCCAACCGATCTGCAAGCTCAGAACTCAGAGTAGTGAAAGTCCACGGGAGCAAAGCTCTTCCTACAAAAGGTAAAAGAGAACTTGCACTTACATTCTCTGACTTCACCACAGCGATTCTGTCGATGATGCTCTTGAATTCCTCTCTGTATTTAGCTGCAAGGGAAAATATTTGAGGTGAAAAACTGGAAACTAAATATAGCCTGTAAATATTAGCATGCAGTCACAGTTACAGTTAAGTGGCTCGCAAAGCCCAAAGTTCACTTCAGAAGAGAAGAAACTGGCAGGAATAGGCTCTGCTGTTGCATGATGCAGGGTGGCATGGATAAGAAAGAAAGATGAATAATACATGTTTCTTTAGATATGCAGAGGTGCTTTCAAAATTAAATAATAAACCATCAAAATCATTCAAAGCCAAGAGCATTTAATTCCAGATGCAGAGGAAACTAAGACACAGGAAATCTCAGTGGGTGTGTAGTTAATGACTTAACAGGCTGTTTGAAAAGCTGATTTCTAAGTCAGATTTAAGGAAAACACATCTTGTTTGCACAAAGTTACATCCAGCTCCCACTCCAAAAACACCTTAATGATTCACAATTTTATCCGTAAAGTGAGACATGAGTGAACTCCAAAGAGATCTTGTATCTTCAAAGGAAGCAATAGTACATCCCTGGGAACTATGATTGGAGAAATCTCATCACATTCACATTCATGCTTGTTATTTACACCTGTGAGGAGAAACTCGGACTTGTGTGTGATTCAGACTCAGTGGGAATAAACATATGACTAAGGGATTTTTTTTTTTTATAATCAAGCAGCTGGTGAGGGCAAGTACAACATTTTCCAGGCGGTGGTATTTCATACATGCTTGTGGCGTACCAGGCCGTCCAGCTCGGGACCAGTGAAGCATTTCCTCTTCCTGATGTGTATGGAAAGAACGCATGTTGCGAGACGTTCCAGCGCTCGCCCTCAGAACAACAGGAAGTCCAGAGGAAGCAGCCGTTTACATCTGTCTCAACAACAGAATTCTTCACTCAGCACACTGACTGCATTTACATGCAGTCAATAACCCTTTTAAAAACCGAATATTGGCAATAACCCAAATTTGTACGGCCATGTAAACACCAATAAACCCTTGAATAACCTGAATTTGCTCATATTTGGGTTTTTAAAAACCCGATATGACCCCTGGGGTACTCCTTTTAAAACCCGAATATTCAGCCATGTAAACGTTAAACGGAATATCTCCATCAAACGGAACAGGAATTTATTTTCTGCACATGCTCTGTTCGCAAGGAATCCTGGTCTTTTGAGTCCAGGAAGTTCTTATAAATACGGAGAAACGCAAGACCAGGAGGAGACTAATCACTTCATAAATGTAATGAAGGATATGAACATTTCTGCATTTGTAGACAGTAGAAAGTACGGGGATAGCGAGATTTAAAAGAAGGTGAACGAAAAGTTGCGCGAAGCAGCATTTGTTTTGAATTTGGATACAGGAAGAAGAAGCGGAAATGACGGGAATTGCGTCATGACTTTCTCCGTGCGTCGCTGGTTTGATCTAGATATCCCAAATGATTAATTACCATGTAAACGGAATATTCCGAATGTTTCAGTAACCGGAATATTAGCAATAACCCAAATTTTGAAATGTAAACGTGTATGTAAACGTGCATGTAAATGTAGTCAGTGAGTAACGTAGGATAAGTGCTAGTTAATTATTAGCCAAAGGCCTGCACAAACAAGAAACTCACACCAACACACACATGCAGCCCGCCGCCCCCCCCCCCCCCCCCCCCCCCCCCCCCCCATCCCCCATTTGCCCCAAAAAAGCCTGCCCCACTTTTGAAATCTAATGAGAAAGCACCCCCATTAGACGTCTACATCCATGATGCAGGTGGACTTAATTGTGATTAAAGCACTATCACCACAATTACAACGTGGAAAGCTGCATCCGCGTGCTCCAACGGACGTGGGATGTGTGGGAAGCACTTTTCTAATTGGACAGCGATGTCAGATGGCAGAGTATCAACACAGCTTTCTAAACCTCTGTCAACAACTGCACTGCTGACCTGACATCTGGACCGTCCACGCCGGCCACGCAAGGGCACCTTGGATAATCATTTGAGGGGTTAAGATACAGTATGTTCACATTCCAGCCCAGTGGTTTATTCTAAACAGCTCTAATTGGCCATGTTTTAACTCTCGGCCTGCCAACATGCACAACTAAACTTAAATACTAAAAAGAATGACCGTAAAGATAAGAGTAATAGAGTTAAAAACTAAAAGCTGATACCTATATTGCTCTCTATATCTGCTCAGCTGATACATTGTGCTACAGTTATAACTGTGGACTGGTTTCACCACTTATACACAGAGAGTATATTCAGACTGTCAACCCAAATTTGATTTTTAGCATGTCCCAGTCATGTCTAAGCAGCTTTACAGCCAAAAAATGACATAAAATACATTTATTTCCAAATCTGATTAAAACCACAGACTTTTCCACACATTCCAATCAGATTTTCACATGTTTCCCAATCTGAAAAGTCTGGTCGCTCAAATAGGACGTCCAATAGTCCTCAGAATCATTTCCAACACAACACAAACATCTCTTACGTCTACCAGAGTGAAGGAAGATCTAAAAAAAAACCCCGGCAGTCAACATGACGATGACACCAATCCTCCACCTCCGGCACTTCCTTGTGATGAGGAAAAAGTGTGCGCCAACTGTCCACATAGCCATCTGGGACAGTCGCAGAGTTTATTTGTAACCCTCCATTTTGGTTTGTTTATAGCAGTTTTATAGGGGCACGCTACCATGGCAACCATGAGGGATCAGGAATACCAGCAGGGATACACAGGCTGGGTCTGATAACTTGCAATATGTGATGCAAACATTCAGTGAAGGCGATACCATGGAGGCTGCTTGTACCGCATGCTTCCATTTAGGTTAACATTGGTCATTGAGCTGACACTGACTACGTTTACATGCATCAATAACCCTTTTCTAACCGGAATATTAGCAATAATACGGTTTTGCACGGCCATGTAAACACCAATAACCCCTTTGAATAACCGGAATTTGCTTATATTCCGGTTTTTAAAAACCCGAATATGACCCCTGGGTTACTCCTTTTCTAACCCGAATATTTGGTCATGTATAACGGATATCCCCATCAAAAGGAACATGAATTTGTTTTCTGCGCATGCTCTGTTCACAAGGAATCCTGGTGTTTTGAGTCCATGCACGAAAATCGCTACACACCTGTATCATGTCGCAACTTTAAGAAAAGTCTCTTGGCGCCATAGCCGAAACCGAACAGGAAGTCGGCCATTTTGAATTAATCGTGTCATTTTGGCGCAATTTATGCCATTCCTTCGGCAGTTAATACGGCCTGAACCGTAACGTGCACCCAGGTGTGTTATACATCAAAGTGCGTCTCCATCCTGCGACTACACGCATTACTTTTCTCTTTCAAAAGCGTTACCGTGGCGACGATAGATGCCAAAAAGCGCACCCCCCCCCTCCATCTGATTGGTCCATATTTGATAGTTCCCCAAAAGTCACCAAATTGTGCACACAAGCCAGGCCTGGCGATAAATTTGATATTTCATGGTTTGCATTAATGGGCGTGGCCTAACGGCTCAACAGCGCCCCCTAGAAAACTTTCCTCTGCCATAACTTTTGAATGGTTTGACATAAAGACTCGTGGGTGTTGTCATCGGACTCTGTATTGAGTCCTTGACCATAATTGGCCTGAATTAGCCCCGCCCCTTCTTCTGATTGGTTGCCCCTATTTTCTGCTATAACTTTTGAATGGTTTGACAATGGGTAGTGTCATCGAACTCGGTTTTTAGTACTTGACCTTCATTGGTGTAAATTAGCCCCGCCCCTTCTTCTGATTGGTCGATATATGATAGTTCCTATTTTCTGCCATAACCTTTGAATGGTTTGACATAATGAGTCGTGGGTGTTGTCATCGGACTTTGTTTTGAGTCCTTGACCTTAATTGGTGCAAATTGCATGCGCGAGGGCCCGTTCATCGCTGCTTGCAGCTTTAATTGTTGTTGTTTTGTATTTGGATACAGGAAGAAGAACCGGAAATGACTGGAATTGCGTCATGACGTTCTCCGTGCGTCGCTGGTTTGATGAAGATATCCCAAATGATTACAATTACCATGTATACAGGGATAATCCTGTTTGCTCACGCGTGGAAACAGATTATTCCGAATGTTTCACTAACCAGAATATTTAACTTAACCCGAATTTTGACTGCATGTAAACGTAGCCAATGTCAGAGCCATCTAGAAGAACTAGAGGTGTTCTTCCTGAGATTCTTAAAGGTAGAGAATGAGGGCTCCACTCCGGCAGCATTTGGCTGCTCGTTCCTCCACTGTGTGATAATAGCGTGGACTGAGACTCTTCTGCATGTCGGGATGGCAGTACATATCAACGCTCCTAAGAGAAAGGCAGTGGACGAGAAGGAGCACAAGGGCGTACGACTGATCAGTGGGATGGTTCTATGATACAGGCATATTACGTGTTCATGTGTGCATTAGGAAGACAAATGGCGGGTTAAGGATAAGAAGAAGTGGAGCTCTAAGCTGGGCGTACAACAAAAAATGTCAAATAGTTCAAGAAAACGTTCTCAACATTCTTGCTGAGCACTTTCTCCAAGGATAAATGATGAGTGTGGATTAGAAAGAATCTAAGCGCAGCATGTATCCTTGAAGCTAGGGCAACGTACAGAGGTGGCCTTGAATGCAGCTACTGCTGCTTTTGTTTTCCAGCCGTCTGTAATTTTTTCTCCACGTAGACAGACTTTGTACAGGAACTTTGTGTCCAACGCCTATGAGGGTGTTGTGTCTGCGTGGCCCCGGCGTCATGGTTTTGTGGATGACCGTGTACCCGTCAGTTCCATGGGACTTGATTTGTAGCGTATCACTTTCTGCTCAAGCTGCACAACTGGAACTTGTTCCTCTAGTGTTGGTTTGCTTGGGTCACAGTGGAGGATCATTGGCCCGTTAGGGTCCGTTTGGGCTGTGCACAACATAATGAATAGCAACACTTATTTCTAATAGACAAATGTAGACCTCTATGGATATGCTTGGGAGTGAGACTGAGACAACCTAAGCTCCACTAAACAGCATTCATTTGAAGGGTGCTACTACGCTAAAAGGACTTTGAAGTCTTTTTGGCTTCAGAAGTGGCTCTTTTCTAAAATACAGGTCACATGACATCCGCTGGGCTATTTTTCACTACTACTTTTTTTTTTACATTTTAGTTATTGTGTTGTTAATGTTGTTTAATTTCTTAATTAAAGGGGACCTATTATGAAAAACACGTTTTCTCTTGCGATGAGCCGTCCAGTCTGATGTGACTCCTACGAGCCAATAAGATTCTGCTCCTGTTGTTACATTACCAAAATGTGATTTACATAGGTCGGCCTCCGATGCGTGAAACCATGCCCACAACTAACTCCGCCGGCCGGAGCTTCCGCCATTTTTTTCGTAGCGGTGTATCGCATCATTCAGGCAGCCAATCAGAGCCTCATTATCATAGCCCCGCCCACTCAGAATCCTGCATAGATAATGAGGTTAGAGACTGGGAAGATAAAGACATGGCTCAGAGGCTGAATTTCTAATTTATTTAGCAAAAACAATCAAAAGCTTGTTTTAAAGACATTCAAGGCCTGTTTAAAATAGGTATTCGATGCCATAATAGGTCCCCTTTAAGATTTTCATGACGTCAATTGATTTATATGTACGAAAATAAACCTTTCAACAAGTCCTTCTCCCCATGAGGTACCTTTGTGGTCTGGTACTTTCTCCGCTAATGCATTATCTCTTGTCGTTTAGAGGGGGCAGGGCATTAATACGTTTTATGTTTGTGTATTGTTTTTTATGTAAAGCACTTTGTGCTGCATTCTATGCATGAAAGGTGCTCTATAAATAAAGTTTTATTTGATTTGATTTGATACTGTCTCTCTAATGCCGGCCATACAGTCACATGAAAATGAGAAAACCACTCATAGTAATAAATCTGCTGATTCATTTACTGGTTGATTGATTAACTCTTTCTATTTATAAAACATCGGAAAACTATGCAAACCATGCAAAGGTCAGCCATCAATATTTTTAGACAGAGCCAGCAGTAACACATTTTACTTTTGAGCGGTTGTTGCCACCTACAACCTATTTTATCTTGCTTTCTTAATAAGCAATGAAATTATCTTCCACCAGCTCTATATTCCAGGCCGGGTCAGACATGTGGCCACTCCTGCAATAATTTATGTTTAGTAATCTCTGTTCCCCTGACAGCGAGAGGGTGTTGTTTTTGAGCCTGGAAATATTTGTTACAGAAGATAAACGCTGTTTGTCAGTGGAAGAATCACAAATAGAAGAACTACAGTCCTGCAATGATTTAGGATGGATGGCGTAAACATGTGGAGGCTTGGTGGGTGGCCGCTGCGGG
The DNA here is from genome assembly GCF_033807715.1 of Cololabis saira. NCBI lineage: Eukaryota > Metazoa > Chordata > Actinopteri > Beloniformes > Belonidae > Cololabis > Cololabis saira. The sequence continues at coordinate 8,651,872 of NC_084598.1, forward strand.
GGTGGGGGGGTCCTGCGTGAAACCCAGGCCCTGGGGTGGGGGTGGGTAAAAATATCGAAAAATCAATGCATCGCAATTATCCCCGCCCTAATTCAATATGGATTAAGCAAAGCCTCTGAATCAATTCACCTCCTGGCCAGCGGGGGCGCTGTGCGCAGCATTTTCTTATGATTTGCGTTTTGTGGACGGTGCCTGCACACGACCAAAAAACAATAAAATGGCGACGATGGCAAGCGGAAAATATTTCAGATCAGATGTTTGGACTCATTTTGAATTCCCATTTAAAGAAGGAACACGAGAAACGGAAAAAAGAAGGGGGGTGTGTAAGTCGTGCCAGGCAGAACTAAAATACAACAGCAACGCGACAAACTTGAGGAACCACTTAAGCCGACACCATGCGGACGCCCTGCAACAACCTACGGCTAAAACTGTGGACTCAAAACAGATGCAACTCCACAAAGACTTTGTCTGCAAACTACTACTCTGCCCGCGCACAGAAGATAACGGAGTCCGTGGCCGTCTTCATTTGTAAGGACCTTTGACCGTACAGTGTTGTGGAAAATCAAGGTTTTAAGAATATGGTACACACACTTGAACCACGATACATGATCATGTTGACACAGAACTCATCAGTCATGTGTTTTTTAACTTTTGTACTACAGTACAAATGCACAAGTGAGCCATTATGGTGCTGCTAAGTTTAATTGCTCAGTTCATTTCTATGTGAAGTAACATGCCACGTGTTATAGGCATGAAAATAAAAATAATGAAAAATTGCCAACAGGTATTTGTGTATTTCTACGTCTTACTGAATTGATATCGAAGCATTTAAATCAATGTTGAATATCAAATCGAATCGAAACCTAAAGAATCAAAATTGTGAGGTTCTTAACAAAACCCAGCCCTAGTGGGGGGGGTCCTGCGTGAAACCTGGGCCCTAGGGTGGGGGGTGTTCTAGTGAAACCCGGGCCCTGGGGTGAGGGGGGTCCTGGTGAAAACCGGGCCCAGGGGTGGGGGGGGTCTCCTGCGTGAAACCTGGGCCCTAGTGGGGGGGTGTCCTAGTGAAACCTGGGCCCTGGGGTGGGTGGGGTCCCTGTCAGGCCCCAGGGCATCACGTGACTGCGGTGACATGCCAGCCTGTCAGGCTCTGCTGTTCTGAGCTGGCTGCTGCTGGAGAGGAAATGACACAATTCCTGCTCGAAGTCTTTGGGGGGGGGGGGCTTTTTTTTTTTCTAATGCAAACCAGATGTCAGTTTCACGATGTCAGCAGACAATAAAGGCAGGACAGAAATGCCGTTTGCTAGAACAGCCTGGGCAGATTGCATCACCCAGACTATTTATCTGAAGGGAAAAGCAGCGCGGACTTCATCCCTTATGGAGCGCATCAGGATAAGGGGCGCGCACACGAATCACATCTCATTTCCCGTTTTTTTTTCGGCCTAATAATAATCTTATTATTTGAGCCACCTAAGATGCACCCACCCTACTTACCACGCAACTGCAAGTCACTGTGGCCAATAAAGGGCTTAAATGTCTTCAGTATATCTGCGTTTCGGACTCTCCCGGAATTCCCTCCGGCCGAGTAGAAGTAATCCAGCAGCGCGTCTTCGCTCACATCCCGCATCTCCGCGCCGGGTTTTTCCTCCAGGGTCTCCTGCAGCTTCTCCTGCAGCTTCTCCTGCAGCTTCTCCTGCAGCTTCTCCTCCAGATTCCCCCCGACTCCTTACTCTGCCATCCTGCCCTCCGCCGAGCTCATGATCGGAGGTTCCAGCAGCCTCTCCCCACCCAGAGGAGCCGCCGCTGCGCCTCCTCCCGTTAACCCTTTGCAGACGCGTCTTCACCCCCAAACTTGAACCTCCGCCTTCTTCTGTTGCGGGTCACGTGATCAGGTCTGGGCAGGAAAGTGCCCAAAAGCTGCTGTATGAAGAACCTATGGAAGAGTATTAGGGCCAGGCAGCAGAAAAATAAAAATAATATTTTAGAGGAAGATTTTTGTTTCATTATGCACTTCGAGAAAAAAGTTGAAACGTCGAGAAAAAAGTAAAAATGTCGAGATTAATGTTGAAGTACAATTTTGAGAAAAAAGTCGAAATTTCGAGAAAAAAGTCGAAAAAGTCGAGTAAAAAGTCGAAATGTCGAGATTAATGTTGAAGTACAATTTCGAGAAAAAAGTCGAAATGTTGAGAAAAAAATCTAAATTTCGTGAAAAAAGTCGAAATTTTGAGAAAAAAGTCGAAAAGTCAAGAAAAAAAGTCAAAATGTCGAGATTAATGTTGAAGTACAATTTTGAGAAAAAAGTTGTCATCTCGAGAAAAAAGTTGAAATGTTGAGAAAAAAGTCGAAATGTTGAGAAAAAAATCTAAATTTTGTGAATAAAGTTGAAATGTTGAGAAAAAAGGCGAAATTTAGACTTTATTCTTGAAATTGTATTTCAACATTAATCTCGACTTTTCGACTTTATTCTCGAAGTGCACAATAAAAAAAGAAATCTTCCCCTCTCAAATATTTTTTCTCCTGCATACTCTTCCGTAAGAACCAATTAGCTAGTTCCCACCATCTCTAAAAAGAAGTTGGATAAAACTACAGATGAACAGCATCACATGATTTCATAACATGCCAATTTTTTATTTGATTTGATTGGTTTATTTTTCCAAAGCTAATTACATGTACAGAAGTACTAAGTGGAAAAGCTAAACAGACTCTTACTGATTCCATAGGAATTAAAGGACCAGTAGCAGTGAGCTGCTGCTAATCAAATGTATGTGATTATAATCATGGGGAAATGTGGCCACCTCTTTTATAAAAGCAGCTTGCTTCTCTGGCAAAAACAAAAGATATCAGCAATGATCTTAGAGAAACTATTATTGTTGCCCATACATTTAGGAAGAGCTATATGGTCATTTACCATCAATTTGGGGTCAATCATTCTACAACAAGTTCAAATCTTTGCTCATAGTCCACAAAGTGTATCTGTTGGAGAAATTTGTTTCTGCACTCCAACTATGCAGCGGCAAGAATGAGACACAAGACAGAGAGAGGTTCGATTCAACAATCTTATTACTTGCACAAGGAGTAGTCAGGCAGCTTAACACCAAGCGTCAGGTTCCTCCTGTCTACTGAAGTTAAAACAGACGTAAGCCATATATGTACTCCATAGTTAAAAATCAATCATATTGAAAGCATTCAGGTGTCTCTAAGGTTTATCTGATTCAATCATGACGACTACTATGACAATCAATCGCAGTCTTGTAGTTACATTCAATAGGGCAAAAGAGCCCCTTCCAACACTCTTCCAGTTTAACTCCATAGGTCAAAAGTTGCTTCCAACACTCATCTTGTCACCGTATTTTTCCACTTGTAATGCTGTGAGTATAATGATAGTTACAAATATTATAAAACATAGATAATTTACATACATTTTCATAACAGTATCCCAACAGTTTATTAGCACAAACAATTCAAATCAACTGTTGAACATTGTGGTGGTGATGAAGTGAGTCTATCCTGCAGCTGCAGCAGCAGAGCAACGTGCAGCTTGTGAGTTGACCATGACTCCCTCTGTATACTGGAGAATTAGAGGCAAATGTAGAGCCCTCCGTCCTGCCGGCGAAGCTCGGCTCCCAGTCTGCTGGTTTCACTCCACTCTCCTGTCTCTACTCTACCTGTCAGCCACGCCTCCTCACCAGGCCACCTCTCCTCACCTGTGTGAGCCCCGGCTGCATTCAAGCCTGCTCCCGTCTCTGAGCCAGATTGTTCTGGTGTCATGCCTGACTTTCCAGCGGGTTCCCCGGACTGCTCACCTGTTGGCCACCTCACCTGTCCCCGACCTGCCAATGTCACGGTTTTGTCACTTCCTGTTTTATTTTGAAGCCCATAGCTGCGTCCTAAATTCCATCCTTCCACCCTAATGAGTAGCAACAACAGTATGTGAGATTTTTTTAGTGCGTCCGAAACATTAGTACGTACACAATAGTATGTACTATCCATACTCATTCTGGAGAAATGTATTAGTGTGGATTGATGGACACCAGCTACGCAGAAACTTCCCACAATGCAATGCAGCGGTGTTTGGTCTCTAAGTGCTGCGCAGATACGTATATGTCATAAGTATAATATTAAGTATAATAATATTATCATATAATATTATTATAATATTCATATATGACAATATTATATAATTTCCTCTTGTTTGGGCCAGGATAAACAGGAAAGAGCGGAGCGGTGCTGCTACTGCTGCTGTTACAGGACTTGTTTCCATGGTAACAACTCCCCCTCCCAACGGAAGTGCCGTGTGCAGTAGTAGTACATCCGAATTAATGCATCCTACTGATATTTACTCAAAATATATACTAGTATACTTTTTGAGTATTGTCATAACTTGGCCCGTAGGCCATGACAAAAATGGACAACAACACAGTGCAAATAAAAATATGCTATTTCTTTTAAAGGAAAAATACGGCAACGCAAAATAAACCAACTTGTGAGGTGTGGAGGTCAGCATCAGTAGTGTCAGTGTGTGTGAATGTGGAAAATGTGGTGTGCGTGTTGTTGAGAAAAATAGAATCAAAACCAAACAAACGAATGGGGTTGGCAGGGAAGAGAGAGCCACACTGAAGGCAGTGAGGTTTTATAGCCTGGAACACTGGGCCCAGGTGCTCTAAATCAGCCCAATCAGCTCATCTCACACAAGACTCCTCAAAAACAAAGCAGAGAGAAAGTCAGGCATGCCCACAATTAGACAGGGTCGTCATACTGTTTAGTATGGCATTTCAGACGCACCGCAAGTCTTTGTGTTTGAGTTCTTGTTTGACATTCCTGTTTCCCATCTGCCCTGATCGTCTGCACCCGTGTCTCGTTAACCCTTGTGTATATCTGGTCTTGTCTTCCCCCTGCTCCCTGCTGGTCCGTACTGTTTTGTCCTCCATGTGCCATGTCATGTTTTTCTGGTTTTGTCAAGTTTGAGTTATTGTTTTGATTTTGGATCCTGCGTTGCAGCGTCTTCAGGCCCCGTTTCCACGTAGCAAAAACGGTGGCGTTTTCATGCGTTTTGGCCGTTCGTTTACACGAAAACGGAGCTCAAAGTCACCAAAAACCATCATTTCTGAAAACTCCGGCCAAAGTGGAGATTTGCAAAAACTCAGTTTTCATGTTTGCTTGTAAACAGAGGGAAACTGACATTTAGGCTTCAGAACGTCACATTATGAGACAGAAACGTCACCAGCGTCATGAGTGCGACCTGTGTTTACAATTTGTTTGGCCACTGTCAATATTTTCTTGTATTTTACCTGTTTTATATTCTAAAGTCACACTTAAAAGTAACTCCACTTCTCTGTCACTCCAAACAAAAGACTCTCGTTCCATCTTGGAAGTAACTGGAAGTTACTTGTGTCATTTTTTGATTTTTTTCCCAGGATTCTGATTGGCTAGCATGACTTTATCTTCTCGTTACACTGCCCCCTGTAGGTTTGGCTGCTTATAGCACCTTAACAGCTATTTATGCAGGTTCGTGTAAATGTGTAAATGAGACTTTTCAAAACGTAGAAGGGGAAATATCCGTTTTTGTAAATACCCGGCTATGTGTAAATGTGGCCTTAGTTTAAATAAATCTACACTTTTGGAAATACTGCCTCCTGCATCTGGGTCCTCACATACCACTTCCTGACAGCCTGCCTCGTCTCTGCCTCGTCTCTGCCTCGTCTCTGCCCTGGACGTGGCCTCAGCCTTCCGTCTTCGACCGCGAGCTTCACCTACTCCCTCCTGGTGACGCACCAGCTCGGCTCTGTGGCTAACAGCTCACCACCGGACTCGTCTGCCAGCCAGGTGATTCAGCAGTTCTTGGCTTTGCCTTCAGTCAGCGACACCAGACTCGCCCCTTCTCTGATCTCTCAGAAGATCGCTGTGAGCCAAGACTTTTCAAGACTGCAGTGAATAATAAAGGTCATTACCGACCAATGTCCCATCTGCCTGTGCTGCATTTGGGTCCTCACCATAGGCGTGACAGCTTGGCTCATATTGGCTTGCAAATGTACAGTGATCCCAAGCTCAACAGCAAATCTGCATTCAAATTGTTGAATAAAGAAAAGAATTAAGAGTCAGCAGCTCAATCTTCAGAGAGTCATGCATAAACTGTCATCAAGCCCTAATGGACTGAAGCCACAATTTAAAGAAGAGTGGGCCAAAGTTTCTCTGCAACAATGAATGAGACTGATGACAACATTAAGAAAACAATTTGTTCAAGTTGTTGCTGCTAAAGATGGATGCACTTAGCTTTTCACATGCGACTACTACTTGTTTTTTTTTTGTTAAACGAATAATGAGACAATGTTCTGTTTTTTTTTCCATCTGAGGATGCATATCTTATTTTAAGACCTGATAAGGAGCACGCAGTTCATATACCGTCAAATGTACTTAAATGATTAAAATTGAAGGAGCTAGTGCAGAAAAGATTCCCTCCCCATACTGTGTAGAGATAATGACTATTATCAGTAGGTTGTTGTCACTGTTCTAGCTCAGTGAAGTGGAGCTGTTACTTTTGTATGGCAGTTATTCTGTATTTTCTAAATAATTTTTGTTAAACACGTGAGGCCTTTGACACCAGAATAATGCTTGCTTTTCTTAATAATCACCCAGACCTTAAAATAATCCCATATGATAAATCACAGCTATCTTAAAAGTAAAGAGAAAGTCAGCAAGTCTCTAATGAAGAATACTGATTCAGTTCTTCTACTCATGTTGGGGTTGTTACTTTAATATAAAACACATCCTCTTCAAAAGCACTCAGAGAATGTTATGAGCCAACTTTACATGGTAAAGTAACAAGTTAGTAAAGTAGACTTCAAATGTGTTGTGAATTACTCAAAGCTCCTAACAACGTTCCTCAAGAGTGCTTCTTAAACCTGTGTGAGGAAAATTTGGAAAATATATGACTTTAAGTGCTTTTGGGAAATGAAAATGGCGGTAAAAAGAAGCAATCATCAGGTTCCAAGAAGGTTAGCATTTGGACTGACCTCAATAACCACCAGAACACTAGATTTGTGTTAAGCAGACCTTGGACAGCAGGGGTTTTAACCCCGCACCTTTGCAAACTCAGAGGACGGCTCAGTAAGTAACAGGACAGGAATGATTTGCTGTCCAGCTTATCACAAATCAAGACAACACAATGGCCAAACTGGAATGTGTCTCTCAGATTTAATTAGACGTTGCTTTTGAGTTGTGGTTCAACATAATTAACATAATGATGAAACCGACCTTCTCAAATTAATAGGTATGCATAGAAAAGATTGAAAATAATGTGACCATAGTGATATGTTAAACTAGAGCGTGTCCTGTAATAGACATCACCAGAGTCTTCAGTCTTGCCATCAGTCAGTTTAAAGGGTGAGACATCAGCACTCTGCTCTTTGGTATCAGGGTGTGCATCACAGTGAACAAGAGAGCAAAATAAACGAGTTGTCTGAGGATTCAGTATAAGGCAGAGAAGAATGAACAAGCATGTTAAATGTGAAGATTATAAGACCATCTCCAAGCAGCTTGATGTACCTGTAACTAAAGTTGCGTTTATTACAACAGAAGTTGTCTCTAGGCGCTTTCCAACATGACCCCCGAGCAGGCCAGCACGCACCTCCCGAAGCTCCGGCCTGCAAACATACACAAAAGAGAAAAAAGGGGGCCAGCACAATAAACTACAGGAACGATGGACAAAAATGATGGCTATGAGATTCTTATATAATATATAATAAATATATTATAATAAATAAAAAAATGGAAGAAGAGAAGAGAAGAAGGGTGAGAGGCACCGCCCAGTGGATCATGCCGGTGCCCCCTGCAGCATAAGCCTATAGCAGCATATCTACCATGCAGCTGTTTGAGACTAACTATTATAGTCTTGTTCTATATGACTACTGACTCTAACACACTAGAGTTTACACTAACTAGAGGTTTACTAACATCAGAGGGAGGTTTACTACCACTAACTAGAGGTTTACTAACACTAACTAAAGGTTTACTAACACTAACTAGAGGTTTACTAAACACTAACTATAGGCCTTACTAAACAGAAAGGTTTTAAGTTTAGTTTTAAATGTGGCGGTGGTGTCAGCCTCCTTAACCCAGATTGGAAGTTGGTTCCATAGTAATGGTGCCTGATAGCAGAACGCCGCCCTCCAAATCTACATTTAGATACTCTAGGAACTACGAGTAAACCTGCACTCCGAGAGTGGAGAGCTCTGCCAGGAACATAAGGCACTATCAGGTCTTGCAATTATTGCGGAGCTAAGCCGTTTTGGGCTTTATACTTAAGTAATACAATTTTAAATTGGATTCTGAATTTTACAGGTAGCCAATGGAGCGACGCTAACACTGGACAGACGTGGTCGCTCCTGCTGATTCCTGTCAGCACTCGCACTGCTGCATTTTGGATCAGCCGGAGCCTATTCAGCAAATTACTTGGACATCCTGCTAATAACACATTACAGTATTCTAATGGATGTGGCTGCAAGATGAAAATTGATGACGAATTGAAGAGTCTGATAACATAAATGTTAACCACAGAGCCCACAACAACTTCCAAAGAGATTCAAGGTGAACCTCAAGGAAAAGATTCCCCAGTATCTCACCATCACCGCTGTTTGAACCAAAGTGGACTTAAAAGAAGACACAATTTTCTCAACATACCGTACAAACCTCAAAGCTTCTGGGAATATGTTGTTTAGACAGATAAGACAAAACTGAGGCTTTCTGGAACCACAGCGGCTCTACAGTATATTCACAGACGCATAAAATGAAGCATTCAAAGAAAAGAATGCTACTTGGAAGCATGGAGGAGGCGATGTTATGTTCGGGGCTGCTCTGCTGCGTCTGCTATCTCAAGACCATCCAGGCATTCTGGAGCCAAATGTGTTGCTCAGTGTCTGAAAACTTGCTCTCGGTTGCCAAGCATGGGTCCGTCAACAGGATAATGACCCAAAACACCACGTATATACACGTGGTGTATACACGTCCAAGAATTGCAAAGAACAAAACATTGAACTATTCTCAAGTTCTCAACTCTGAGTCCTGACCTAAATTATGTTGAACATCTGTGCAAAGAGCTGAAACATGCTGTCTGGAGAAGAATCCCTTCAAACCTGAGATAGCTGGAACAGGTTGTTCATGAGGAGTGGGCCACACCCTGGGTGGGGTTGGTGAAAGGATCTTTCTGTGTGGAGTTTGCATGTTCTCCCCGTGTTCCCCTGGGTAGCTAACGGGAGCTACCCTCACAAAAACATGCACACAGTCCTGGGCTATACATGCCTCCTCTGGCCAACCGGGGCGCCAGATGGGGTGGGGAGGATCACAGGAATATAACAGAAAAAAAAAGTAATTTTTTTTTTTTTTATTTACACTTAGGGGCTGAAAGTTGTCACTGGTTTTGTTGCATTTGGGTCACATGTGGGTGACCCTAATGTGGGCGGCTGCCACCCCCTGTGCACACCACCGATAAAGCTCAGGTATTAAACACACAGCACATTGTCAGATTAATTGTCTGATTGTAAATATTAAATGTGCCGGACTTACATGTTAATCCCTCTGTCCTCCTCTAGTAATACTCATCTTCCCGTGAATTTCCATTTAATTTCGAAAAGACTGATTTATATTTGGTGTTCCAGGGTGCTGCCCTAAGAAGACAATATTGTAATTACAGTAAGCTCCTTATACGCTGATACAATTATGGAGGTGAGGAGTTTATATTGTCGCATGAAAGTGGGACCTTATGCTCTTTCAATTTAGAGAATAACACAACTTTTCTGAGGATAAAGACATTTGATCCTGTAGCATATGCCGCATCTTTGCTGAATGAAATGATGCCACCAGAAAGCAGCTGGCGGAACATTTATCACCTTCCTACTGCTGAGGCCCGTGTAGCCATCAAAACAAAGGCCAACAGACCAGCCCTGGTATTCAAGTCAAACCATAAGTCAATGTAAAAATGTTCGGGTACAATTAAAGGTGCTGCCTTATAGTCAGTAGTTGAGGGGGGACGAGGGGGGATGGCATCCCCCCCTGAAATAAAAACGGTCAAAATCCTCCCCCCCCGAAATAAAAACGGTCAAAATCACCCCCCCATGTGGTTTTACTGCTATTTCAACATTTAGAGTCATCACCAGAAAAATAACTTATTTGACAATTTTCACCTGTTTCAAGTAAATTTTCACTTGAAATAAGTAGAAAAATCTGCCAGTGGGACAAGATTTATCTTCTTATTACAAGCAAAAAAATCTTGTTCCACTGGCAGATTTTTCTACTTATTTTAAGGGAAAATCTACTTGAAACAGGTGAAAATGGTTGTTTTTTTCCAGTGATGAGTCTTGTTTTAAGTGTAATGAGATTTTTTTTTACTAAAATGAGACATTTTAACTAGAAATAAGACAAATATTCTTGTTAAGATTTTGAGTTTTTGCAGTGATCCATTTTACTTATCCTGTGAAGGACAGAGTCATATTGATAAGTTCAGAAAAGTGTTTTTTATTGTTGTGTTTTGATGTATTTGATGTAAGCCCAGTGGATATTTAAAGCTTACAGAAGGCTGCATTTAACTGCTGCTATGTCATTCCTGCAGTATTTCTGCAGGTGTTTTGGTCAGTGCTATTATTTGTAATATATTATATTATTTGTAATCAGCACAAATTATCTGTCCCCATATGATAAAATCCACCATCCCCCCTGATTTTCTTTTTTTACAACTCGAGTACTGCTTATAGTGGTGGCATGATTCCTGTCTTCCTGCATCATCATAGTGTAATCAGATGCTCAGGACCGTATTCAATTAATTTCCCTTTGGGGATTAAGTATTTTTGACTTAAATTAAATTTGAATTGTACTTAAGCACAAATCTGGGGTATTTCACACAAGTCTTCCCATGCGTCTGGAAATACAACATCTTGATCGTACGTCATAGAGTATTTATTCATAAAATAAAAGTTAAATTCTGGTAGCAAAGATGCAAATAATACAGCACACTTACTCTGCATTGGAGTACTTCACTGCATTTATCGCACAGCTACAGGGATTTTTACAGGGACAGATTCTTTTGAAAACAAAACAGAGAATAAAGGTGCAAGAACACAATAAATCTTTTTTTTTTTTTGACAAGTGAAAGTTTATCCAAAAAAAGAGTTTACGATGAATGAAACAGTTGGTCACCTGACAGAAAATTGGCCACAATTTTTACCTTTAGAGCATCTGACAGCATTTCCGAGACTATTTTTAAAATGTTTCCAAATCAAATAGTTGGTTAATAAAGAAAATAACCATAGTATGTTCCCAATATACATGAGTGTCTGCAAATGGATACATAACAGTTCAAAATGTTCTCTACTTTAAACAGTCAAGCACTACATTAAAATCTGTTTTTTGAATTATTTCAGAATATTTACATGTGTAGACAAAATATCCCAATAGATATTCTACTATTAATGATAGAATAATCCACTAGAATAATTTTACTTTCAATGCTTAAAGTACTTTTTTTTCCATTAACAGATACTTCTACTTAAGGGGAATTATTTAAAGGTATTGTGACATCATTTTTAACATGCTTTTAACACTATTAAAAGTCTTGGCCAACATCCCTCAAATGTGTCTAAAAGAGTGTAATAAGAAAAACTTCACTCTAGTACTCCATTCCTGGCTTTTTATGACAGTGTTTTTTTGCGCCGTGAAAAACGCTTCCTTTTCCCCCTTTCCTGTCAATCATTGCTCCGCTCCTCCTCCAAACCTCCTCCTCCTCCAGCCATACGCTCACAGCGGCGTCGGAGAGTTTTTAAGCCGGGAGCGACAGGCGAAGCATGCACGGAAAAGCAGCAGGGAGAAGCAGACAGTCCACAGCAAACAATCATAAAAATAAAGGCATGCAAGAAGCAGTGTCCCCTTATCTTAAGTCCAGTCACTGGCCGCGGGTCTTCTTAGCAGTTTTCCTCCGGTGATGAGAACAGAAGAGGCTCTAAACAGCTTCGTGTTAAGCCTGATTTATGGTTCCGCGTTAAATCGACGCAGAGCCTACGCCGTAGGGTTCAGCGTACGGTGCGCGTCGCAGCGTAACCCTACGCTGTAGGCTCTGCGTCGGTGTAACGCGGAACCATAAATCAGCCTTTATGGTGCGCTGGAGAGGAGAGGAGGCAGGGAGCTGGGTGGAGGGGGCGGTGATTTAGCGGGCCGTTACGTAACGGCCCGCCACCAAACCACATGCGCCGTTTTTGCATAGTTATGCGGAAAATCCCAGAAAGCCCACAATACACTGAATGTTAAAAGTTTGTTGTTTTTTGGGTGTAATTGATGTCAAGACACCCAACAAAACACAAAAAATCAAGAAAAATTTGTTTTTCATGTCACAATACCTTTAAAAAAAAAGTGTTTGTTTTGTGGGGGGTTGAGAGCATTTATCTGGGCGTTTGAAACTCAAAAACTTTGAGATTACACAACATTTTCATGTTGTTTGAGGCCACGTATATCTGTCACTCAGTGAGTCATTTACATGTGCAGGATATTGGGACATTGCAGACTCAGTTTAGAGTCGATTCTTCAAGCTTCCACTTCTTTATCCCCTCCCAGTTCCACATTTGGACACATTTCTTGTACTTCTGTAGTGAGTATCCCTTAGCAAAAAGTAGTTTATTCAAGTGTACTACGAGTATATTTATTCATTCATACTAAAACTGAGGCAGTGGATTAATGTCTCAGCAGGACCTTGAAAAACTCATCCATGTGTTGGACAATAGACCTTAAAATGCTTCTAGTTTATAAATCACTGAATGGTTTAGGACCAAAATACATCAGAGACTGTTGTTGCCATAGCAACCATCCAGACCTGTCAGGTCTCCTGGTTCAGGGCTGCTCCTCGTCCCCAGAATCAGAACCAAACTAGGAGAAGCAGCATTCAGCTTCTACGCTCCACAGATCTCCACAGAAAACTGCAGGAAAGCTGAGACCCTCAGTTCCTTTAAATCAGTTAAAAATTCATTTGTTTACAGCTGCCTTTGATGGAAATATTGAAACTATTCTGAATTTCCATTGAATTTTTGCAGCAGATGATGTCACAGGGTGTTTGTTCTTTTTTTTGAGCCTGTATGTCCTGTAAGTTGAAAAGAAGAAAAGTCCATGTCTGAACACCAGAACTGTGAAGTTTCACCACTAAATCTGTCCGTGAGGGAAAAGATAATGATGTGGAAAAAATTGCAGAAAAACATCTGCAATAGTAAAAACAAACTCTTGTGAAATAGAAGAGGTCACAAGACAGAAATGTTAAGAATCAGTGTGTTTCCACTGAACTGAACAGAGTGAAACTGTTTCCTGCAACCTGGGTCTTAATTATAGGTGAAAGAAGAAATGACACAAACAGCCTTATCTCTTATAGTTGATATACAAGTATGTAATGGAGTAAAAAGTAGATGTAGTCAAAGCATTAAAAAATAAAAACGTTTGATGAAGTACAAGTACCTCAATAATGTACCGAAGAGTATTAGGGCCAGGCAGGAGAAAAATAAAATTAATATTTTAGAGGAGGAAGATTTTTTTTTTCATTATTCACTTCGAGGAAAAAGTCGAAATGTCAAAAAAAAGTCGAAATGTTGAGATTAATGTTGAAGTACAATTTCGAGAAAAAAGTTGAAATGTTGAAAAAAGTCGAAATGTCAAAAAAAAGTCGAAATGCCGCGAATAATCTTGAAGTACAATTTCGAGAAAAAAGTCAAAATTTCGTGAATAGAGTTGAAATGTTGAGAAAAAGGGTGAAATTTCGACTTTATTCTTGAAATTGTATTTCAACATTAATCTCGACATTTCGACCTTTTTCTCGAAATTGTATTTCAACATTATTCTCGACATTTTGACTTTTTTCTCGAAATTGTATTTCAACATTATTCTCGACATTCCAACTTTTTTCTCAACATTTCGACTTTTTTTCTCAAAGTGCACAATAAAAAAAATCTTCCCCTCTCAAATATTTTTTCTCCTGCATGGCCCTAATACTCTTCCGTAATAATGTGTTTAAGCTCTGACTTTTAAACATTTTATTGGTTAATCTTTCTGCAAAAGCTGAAAATGCACCATGTCCGAAAAGGCTGAATTTCTTTATTGTGATTTTTAGTTATTAATAAACCAGTCCTGTGTCCGTGGTTGCAGGCGGTCAGGAGCCCGTGAGCAGAGTCAGATGTCGGTGTGCAGCATGTGAAGGATGTGAAGGTCACAGCCAGCCGTCTGATCGCCAGCGCAGCCCTGATCGAGGGCAGATGTTCCCAGGGTTATCCACTCCATATGGCTGCCACTCGTCCACGGGCCTTTTCACAGCACCGCGCTTGTAAACATGCTTCCCTATGCTGTTCTCTTTTTTTTCCATCCCTGTAAAACATGTCCTAAATCCAATCACCTAGCCTTTTTAAAGGGGAAGATGTTGATGAACAGCGAGTGTGTGGTGGTTGTAGTGACCCATAAGCCTCTACTGAGATTACAGGCAGCCAGCCAGTCAGCCTGTCCCGGGCCAGGACACCGGGAAAAAACCGCCGGAGCTTAAAGAGGGATTGTTTAGATAGACAATGGTGTCTACCTGGTTTTAATCCCCCGCTCAGAAAAAGTACAGGGGGATTGGCAGAGTTTAATAAATGAAAGTGCTCCTATAATCAGGATTTGCCAAAGTGCCCCTTTGTGTTAATCGGACATTTTTTACAGCATGGTTTTTGACATCTGCCACAGCGAGTGGTGTTAGCCCCCTGGTGCACCCGCTGCACAACTGCTGCATTCCCAGCAAATCCCATGCAGAGGAGAGCAAAAAACCAAGAAGAGGATGACATTTTCTTGATTTTTTCCCCCTCAACGGCTTATTTTATGGTGCTATTTAAATGCACCGTTCAGAGCACCAGACTTGCATCCTATCATCCCCTACAAAACAATCTTTAGGGGGCAGCTGACTTGCAGCCATCGTGGGGCCGGAGTAGACTGGTGTGCAACCTCATTACATACTTAGCAGAGGCTAATAGAGCGAGCATGTGTAATTACTTCACAGCTAGAAGGGAAGCTGCATTTTAATAATTAAAGTCCAGCATATCAGCAGTGAAGCATTATAAAATAGTTTTAAAATGAAGGATTACATCGGTAAATCCAGCATGCCAGATGTGAGAACAGGAGGGGCTGTAGCATCCTGGGGTCGGATTAAACAGACAATCCCACAGGAGCGCTCTGTCTCTTCCTTTGCAGCTTAGAGGCTTGTGTCGACTCAACATGCTGTAATCCGCCGATTAGCTGATATAATCACCTGTAAATACACCTTGGCGATGGCGCAACCCGGGGCCACGGTGTCCCAAATGTGCGCTGGACACTTTTGCTGCTGAGACGAGTCAGATCTGAGTCAGATGAACGTTCTGGGAACCAGACGGTCGGCCCAGACAGACAGCTGTACTCGATATGGGATCTGCCTGAATTCCCAGAACCTCAGCTGAACAGATGCATGCTCAGTCTCTAAAACCCCAAATCATTTCACCATAAGTGCTTTGAAACTGCACTTTGATAGTGCTCTTCATCATCTCCACCAGATTGGCTTTTAATAGTTTAAAATCAACTCTATTTTCAGAAAAATAAAAGCACGACTATGGCAGCACGGTGGCCTGGTGGTGAGTACTGTTGCCTCCAAGCAAGGTTCCTGGGGCCTTGTTTATCAACTGTGCGTAGAAAAGGTTCTAAATTATGTCGTAGGAATGAAATTTAGAATGTGTGTAAGTACAAAAAAATCCGTATCTACCAAACGTGCGGACACCGGTCGTACGCACATCAGTACGGTGGCCGACAAGGGCCAAATGCACTGCAACGGCCTAATGCGTCTCAGTTAAGGAAAACGGCTTCAAGTACAGAAACGATTCAAATTCACAAACTCAAAACGAGGTACAAAAAGAGGAACGTGGTGCAAATGAAAAAACGTGCTGCAAAAAACAGAGACGAATGCAATCACTGTACAACGCTGAACATTACGAGACGTTTCTTTATTATATTTTAAACCAGACAATCGTGTACAGTGTACAGTGATATAAACACACAGTGTTTACATCCATGGTTTAAACATACAACGGGACCGGTAATGTGATTTTTATCTGACTATATTTATATACAATGTTTATATCACTGTACAACGCTGTACATTACGAGACGTTTCTTTATTATATTTTAACGTTACAGTCAGCTGTTCGGTCTCTCTCTACATCCCGTGTGTCTGTCCATAGAGCTGTTACGCCGAGAGCGCCCCCTGCAGGTTTGGAGCACTCCCGGTTGTAGTGACCAGTTATGAAGCGTTTTTCTTTTAAAGATGGTTTCTTGTTTTATATCGTTTTTTGCTTTGCATCGTTTCTCTATTTGCAGTGCGTGTTTTTTCATTTGCACCACGTTCCTCTTTTTGTCCCTCGTTTTGAGTTTGTGAATTTGAATCGTTTCTGTACTTGAAGCCGTTTACCTTAACTGAGACGCATTAGGCCGTTGCAGTGCGTTTGGCCCTTGTCGGCCACCGTACGGAACAGATCAGCTCTTTGAAAACGCACGGTTCTCCAAATCCTCCAACAGTGCAAGATAAGCCATGGTACTTGTATTTATAGCTTGTCACACCAATTATTCAAAATGTCTGCTAAATTACTAATTGAGATTTTTTATTAATTAGAGGAAACAGGGCACATGTGTGGAGTTTGAGATCGCTGAACACTGTGACTCTTTTAATGGGTTCTATTAGTAGTTTCACTGTTCTACCACTAGGTTTTGTGTGTACGCATGGTCGGAGTTGTGCTTAAATTTACACACGTTCCTACGCACAAGTACAGGTTGATAAATTCCATACTTTGCGTGGGAATGTTCTTACGCACACATCTGTGCGTACGCACGGTTTAATAAATGAGGCCCCTGGTTGGACTTTTTTGGAGTCTTTCTGCGTGAATTTTGTCGGTTCTCCCTGTTCTTGCGTGGGTTTTCTCTCTGGGTACCGTACTCTGGTTTCTTCCCAAAGCCCAAAAGTGGGAAACCTTTGCTAAGCACTACAACAAGGAGCTATATTCATAGATGTCACTTCAGAACTTACTGTGCAAAACAAAAGCCTTATGTTGACCTTGTCCAGCAGCAACATTGGGATCTGGGATCGTCCATCACACAGTACAAATGCATAATTCGGTTGGACAAATCAATATTCCAGCTTTTTTTTTTCTTTCTTTTTTTTTCCCAGAAGTCGAAGCGACCAGTAATGAAAATGTCCAGCAACGAATCCAAAAGCCAGACTCTGTGATAGAATAAGTGCATACGTGCCTTTAGCAAAGGACTTACACTTATGTGACGGTAGCATTAATGAACACTGAGCAACATATTCTGCTTCAAGACAACATGTTTTTCAGGGATGTCTGTCTCAGTTTTTGGGTTTGTTTTGTTCCTGTTTCATTTTGAAAGTCGGTTTCCTTCTTCCTTCCTGTGAGTATATCTTGTCATGTCTTTCCCTTCCTCCCTGCTGGTCCGTACTGTTTGCTATGGAAGAGTATCAGGGCCATGCAGGAGAAAAAATATTTGAGAGGGGAAGATTTTTTTTATTGTGCACACAGAAACAAACTAGTCACACTCACTTACGATGCTCCATAGTTGTTGTTTATCCCGGGGTACAGAAGAGGAAACTCCTTCCGCGTTCATTTCTGACTAAGAACAGTTGGTTCTCATGGCATTTGTTAACAGCTTTGAACCGCTACAGACGATTGCCTTGTGAACACAAACGCCACAAACGAAAAAACTAAACAACTGTATCGATTTAGCCCCTGAATCGGAACAAAACAAACGGGCCGCAGGTCTGAAAGCACCCTTACTGACAATGACCTCAACAGGTCTAATCCAAAAACAATACAATATTTGAGTCACACCACACGGCAGCACGGTGGCTTGTGTGTTAGCACTGTTGCCTCACAGCAAGAAGGTCCCCAGTTCAACTCCCAGGCCCGGCAGGGTCTTTCTGTGTGGAGTTTGCATGTTCTCCCCGTGCTTGCGTGGGTTCCCTCCGGGTACTCCGGCTTCCTCCCACAGTCCAAAAATATGCATACTAGGTTAATTGATGAGTTTTAATTGCCCGTAGGTGTGAGTGTGTCTGGTTGTCTGTCTGTATAGGGTTGCCAACCGTCCCTTGAAAAAACAGAATTGTTCCGTATTAAACTAAAGAACACATCCTGTATTGAGCTGAAAAGGGACGCACTTTGTCCCGTATTAGTGTGAGTCAAAAAATAAAATGCCAGTGGAAAATGGCATTGAGCTGTTATTTTTTTCTGTTTTACTACAACTGTAGCCTACAGTCATGGCCTTTGAGGCACAAATATGTTCACAAGTTTTCTACAGACTTCCTTTTTGCACTTTTGTTATTGCACTAAAAATGTGCACTATTACAGAATGGATGTTCTGCTTGCTTTCTATTGTTTTATATTAATTTATACAATTTTAAGTTAAGCAGGACAGATTTCTGTTTAAGAAAGAAACTTATTTTATTCAGTTCATTTTGTTATTTTGTATTAAAGTGAACTGCTGGATAATAATTGTTTTCCATGTGTTCATGGCATTCAAAAATATCCATCTAATTCAATTCAGGTTCGAGTCAAAAAGTTAAAAAATCGTTTCACTCACAAAAAATTGGGCTAAAAAAATTCACCACGCCAGGAAAACTGAAGGCAATCGGGTTGGCCGGCCCTGCCGATGAGGTGTTTAGGGTCGCCACCCGTCCCTTGAAATACGGAATTGTTACGTAAGTGGGAATTAAAAGTTGCGTTCCGTATTGAACCAATACGGACATATATTATGCTTTTATTTATTGATGTCATAATATACAGGTGAAGGTCGGTATTTTGAATATATTGCAAAACTTCATTCGTAGTAAATTTTTTATTATAATTTTGGTGATTATGGCTCACAGTTTATGAAAACCCCAAATAAAAAATCTCAAAAAATTAGATTTTATGAAATCAATAAACAATTAAATCATCAAAATTATAAAAAATAAAGGTTAAACATATCTTGCTTTGCATGTAATGATGCTATGTAATGTATTAGTTTCACCTTTTAAGTTGAATTATTAAAATAAATTAACTTTTACACCATATTCTAATTGTCCGACCTTCACTTGTAGGCGTGCGTCCGTAACATTAGTACGTACTCAATAGTATGTACTATCCATACTCATTCTGGAGAAATTTATTAGTGTGGATTGATGGACACTAGCTAAGCAGAAACTTCCCATAATGCAATGCAGTGGCGTTTGGTTGCTAAGTGATACGTATATGTCATAATTAAGTATAATAATATTATTATACAATATTAATATAATAATATTCATATATAATAATATATGTCATCTTGTTCGGGCCACGATAAACGGGAAATAGCGGAGCGGTGCTGCTACTGCTGCTGTTACTATGGTAACAGCTGCTACTGCTGCTGTGACACGTCACTTCCTCCCAACAGCAGGAAGTGACGTGTGCGCTCTTAATAGTACGTCCAAATTAATGCACACTACTGATATTTACTCAAAAGTGTGCCGAACTTAAGTATACTTTTTAGTATATACTGTTTAGTATGGAATTTCGGACGCACCGTATATTATACATCTGGGCTGATGTGGACATACGTAGCATAGGAGGCTATTCCAGTTGCTATATGGTTGGCTGTCTGTACAGTCATGCAAGTTCACAGCTATTAAAACACTTTAAACTTTAAATCAAAGCATTTTGTTTTATTTCATATAAAATAAATACATTTCTATTCAGTTTAGAAGTTTTGGGGATGTCCCTTTTTTTTGGCGCCTGCGCTGCTGAAATCGGGGCGTCCCTTATTTCTATTTCTGAAAGGTGGCAACCCTAGAGGTGTTCCTTATTTATTTTTTAGGGAGTTGGCAACCCTGTCTGTATTTGTGGCCCTGCGATGGACTGGCGACCTGTCCAGGGTGAACCCCTGCCTTTCACCTGAAATGAGCTGGGATTGGCTCCAGCAGACCCCGGGGAGCCTGCAGAGGATAACGTGGATGGAAGTTACACCACGGACGTCGCCTCGCAGACTCCTGGGGGATTTGGGCTCCGAGTCCGGCTATTGTCAAATGAGGAGCCTTTGTACTTAGTTGAGCCATTTATTAATAACCTGGGGCCTCATCTATAAAGCTTGCTTGCGCAGAAAAAGCGCCTGAAAGTTGCGGAAGCCGCCTTCTACGCAAATCCTCGGATCTAAAAAGAAAAAACTAACCGAAAAATCTGCTTATCTTTACGGCAACTAGGACCCTCCCGTAAGAATTTACTTAAGACACGGGGAACTGGCGACGCAGGGATTGAGGTGGTGAAATGAAGCCAGATTCATGTCATACTCTTAATAATGTCATCACATATCACAAAATATATCAGACTTAAAATAATAAAATAATAAAATAAAATAATATAGCGCTGATCGTGTTCCTCTGTGTGTGAAGCTGTCAGTCAGGACTCTGGTGCTGCTGGAGCTGCAGCCGCGGTGCAGGACACGCCGGGAACCTCCTTCACCGCTTTAGGACAGAACAAATGAGGGGCTGCGTTTAGGGAGCCCCACGGAGCCCCTCATTTCTTCCCTAAAGGGACTCAGATTTGTTTTAACGCCCCGCGTTAAAACGACGCAGAACCTACGGCGTAGGGTACGCACCGACGCGCACCTACGCCGTAGGCTCTGCGTTGGTGACGCAGAACCATAAACCCGCCCTGAGCCGCTCTGAGGGGAGACGGGAGAGGAGGAGGGGGAGCGGGGGAGGAGGGGGGGGGGGGGGGGGGCTGCGGGGCCGTTTTCGTATCGCTTTCATACAGTGTCTTGATAATTTGCAATATAAGGCTGAGCCTACCGTTAGTTTTTAAACTGTAAAAAGTAAGGGGAAAATAAACATGATTTTGAAAAGACGGGGGGACGTGTGTCCCCCTGTTGCACCGGGGAACTCACGGCGTTCCGCGCAGCAACGGCGTGCTGCCACTCACTCGCTTTATTTTATACTATTTATTTTTCTACTTTTACTGTGACCACAAAATAATGTGGTTTTCCTGTCCTCCTCCTCATCAACAACATCTAGATCTCAGATCTCAGTGAAATTCAGTGGCACGGTGGCTCGACACGTTCATTCATTCATTCTGAAGCCAAACAGGTTGCAGGAAGCCACTGCGCATGCTCAGCAGGCTCATTCATATGCAAAATGATTCCATTTTCGGTAGAAAGTGGGCGTGTAGAGGGCGGGATACCAGGCGGATTCACGTGCGCAGCCTTCCAGCTGGACTGTGATTTATAAAGAGAACCTTACGTGGAAGTCTGCGTGCACGCGGTTTTATAGATCCGGATTTTTTTTTGCGCCCGCCATTTTCGGCTTTTGAGCGTACGTGCACTTTTAGTATGACTCCTACGCAGTCCATTTTAAATGAGGCCCCAGTACTGGAGATGAGGGGGGATGAGGGGGAATGGCATCCCCCCTGAAATAAAAACGGTCAAAATCATCCCCCCTGTAAAACTGCTACCCCCCCTTTCCATCCCTTATGTCATTTCATCAATGAATGTGGTTTTACTGCTATTTCAACATTTAGAGTCATCACCAGAAAAATAACACCAGAAAAATAACGTATTTGACAATTTTCACCTGTTTCAAGTAAATTTTCACTTGAAATAAGTAGGAAAATCTGCCAGTGGGACCAGATTTACCATCTTATTACAAGCTAAAATATCTTGTTCCACTGGAAGATTTTTCTACTTATTTTAAGTGAAAATCTACTTGAAACAGGTGAAAATTGTTGTTTTTTCCAGTGATGAGTCTTTTTTTTACTAAAATGAGACATTTTAACTAGAAATAAGACAAATATTCTTGTTAAGATTTTGAGTTTTTGCAGTGATCCATTTTACTTATCCTGTGAAGGACAGAGTCATATTGATAAGTTCAGAAAACTGTTTTTTTATTGTTGTGTTTTGATGTATTTGATGTAAGCCCAGTGGATATTTAAAGCTTACAGAAGGCTGCATTTAACTGCTGCTATGTCATTCCTGCAGTATTTCTGCAGGTGTTTTGGTCACTGCTATTATTTGTAATATATTATATTATTTGTATTCAGCACAAATTATCTGTCCCCACATGATAAAATCCACCATAGCCCCTGATTTTTTTTTACAACTCGAGTACTGTTAACGGAGCCACAGAAACATGACAGCATGTAACCCTCCTGCCCCCAAAAAGCAGCTTCACATACTTGCTCAAAGTTCACTTTGATGAAGTCCTAACACTCAGCCGCAGTCAGAATCTCTAGCCTTCCTAAATGCTTTTTCACCATCTGCTGCTTTCTGCAATAAAGCCACGACGAGAGCAGATCCTCTCGTTTTAATGCAACACCATTGTGTGTAGCCTCTCACTCCATTCCACCGGATTATACCATTAAAACAGAGACCAGAAAGTCATTTTGCATTTTTTTTTTTAATTTTGTAAGACACTTTGAAGTCATTCCTGAAAGAGGAAACACATAATTTTGGTTCATAGCACATTAATGCCTGGCAAGACAAAAAAAAAAAATATTAAGACTACATTGACAAAAGAAAAACAAAAGAAACAAAAAAACATTTACAAATCATGAAAGCAAAAAATATAAACAATATCTTATATATAAAACATAACAGGCATAATAAATATGACAGAAACAAAAACTAAAAGTAAACAGTTAACCTATTTGGTTTGAGCAATGTTTGGAGTAAGGTTAATAATCACCAATCTGAACAGTTTAACTTAAATTTCCTGGAGAAAGTTGGTCACTCGTCTGCAGTCACTCGTCACAGAATTCTACCCCAAACTTCGCTCCAACCTCCTCGTGTTTCCATCAGGACAAGTGGGACTTTGCTTTTCCCATAAACTCGCTCTCGCTTTTTTTTGCCTCAAGCCATAAACTGTAGTAGTGCAGAAAACAATTCAAAACGGCTTTAGTCACCCATTTTAAGTCGTTAGTTCAACAATCTAAGACATGAACTGTAAAGAAGGAAGTCCGGCGGAACTGAAATGTGACGGGTTTCATTATTGAACCACATTGCCCTTTTCTTTTCTTTTCTTTTCTCTTTTTTCCGATGAGCTACACAGATCTACCATCTTTGGGTGCTTTAGCATATTCATGGGGGGATCGGTTTTTGGGTACGGCACACACACATCCATTCACGCTCACTTCTGTACACTAACAACATCACTGTCTGATTGAAATCACTCTTCAGTGATTCTTCTACTTAAAGATAACTGTGCAATTATTTCTTTCTTGGAAGCGAACCAGGAGTAGTACAAGTGTCAGGAGGCTTTTCCTTGTTGCGTTTGCTTTTTTTTCCATTTTACGCCACAAGCACGTTCATGATTCACTGTCCCCCCTTGTTTCTCCTGGGGAGCGGGAGGAAGTGAAGCGTTGGCCCCGCCTGTACGGGGTGCAGGGACGAGGTTGTGGGACGTCTGCCTGGACGTCTCCTCTCTGCAGGGGCAGCACAACCAGTCCCACCCCCCCGGCATGTTCCAGCTCCCAGCCCCCTTAATGCTACCTCTGTTGCAAAGTGCAATCAGTTAATGTCTCTCTGCCTCTCCCTTCCTTTCAAGAAATCCAGACAGTCAGGGGGGAAAAAAGAGAAAAAGTACTTTTTTTATGTATAAATGTCCAAAAAGTAGCGGGAAGAGAGAGGGCAGTATGAGAGAGAGAGAGAGAGAGAGAGAGAGAGAGAGAGAGAAAGAGAGAGAGAGAGCGAGAGCGAGAGAGAGAGAGAGAGAGAGAGAGTGCATCTGTGTCAGGAAGTTCAGTCCATCCTCAAAACACGTGTTGTTTCCTCGTGACGTCCACTCAGCGGTTTCCAAGAGTGGTTATACCTCCCTGGAAATGAAAAAACAAAAACATGAGTATACACATATCTATACGCAGTACTGGAGTTGAGGGGGGATGATGAATAAAAACGATCAAAATCATCCCCCCCTGAAATAAAAACGGTCCAAATCATCCCCCCCTGAAATAAAAACGGTCAAAATCTTCCCCCCCCTGAAATAAAAACGATCATCCCCCCTGAAATAAAAACGGTCAAAATCATCCCCTCCCGAGGACGGTTTCAGGGGGGGGCAGGGGTGGGCTGTGCCCACCCAAACGTGCGTCCTGCCCACCCAATCAAAGTTATGGGGATCCTTTATTTTTTTTATAAATATAAAAAAATATCACAGAATATCTGTACCGTTTCTGATTGGGTGGGCGCTGCAAATCATTTTTAGACACAACAATGAACGCAAACCGCAAAAGTTGTGTCTCGGCGGAGGGACCCGGTGTTCAGAACAGCACACACTGAAGGCTGATTTATGGTTCCGCGTTACACCAACGCAGAATGGTGCGCGTCGCCGAGTACTCTACGCCGCACCCTACGGCGTAGCCGTGGCTCCAGAGCCTGCACAGACCGCAGCACACCGCCACCCGCACCGGTGTTCTGCTTTTGGCAAAGCAGCAAAAAATGGCAGAACACCGGCGCTCTCCGCCCTCGCCGGGATGGAAACGCCTCTCTCCATCCCGGTTCATGCCGTGCAGGCTCTGGAGCCGCCAGGCTGCCGCGGGACCTTTTAAATCCACGCAGAGCCTACGCCGTAGGCTACGATTGATTGATAAACAAAAAAAAAAGCAAAAAACAAAATAAATGCAGCCTCAACAGGGCACAAGCCAGTATTCTATTTGTGCCGGTGTTCTGCCATTTTTTGCTGCTTTGCCAAAAATGCTACCTAATGGTTTTCTACCTTTGCAGAGGTACAATTTTTGTGTTTTGTTTTTTTCTGTATTTTACTCCCTAGCCCACTTCCTTGTCTCTTGCCAGGCCGTTATTGTAAATAAGAATGTGTTCTTAATGACCTGCCTGGTTAAATAAAGGCCAATGACTGAATTAATATCAAATAAAGCGATAGAATTGTTGTTTTTTTTTCTCTTTATCGTATAATGTTCACAATGTGTAATGCAATTCCTGTCATGGGTAGTGTATTTTGAAGGATAAAATACTCAACATCCCATATTATCCATTTTACATCGTGCAAGAAATGATTGGCGGGGCAATCAAACTTTGAAAATCGACTGTGTGCATGCGCAGAACCACAAAGTAGCATTTCTCGGCAGGTAGCAAGGACTGGCAGAACACCAGTCCCAAACCCGGGTAAATGCAGAGGGTAGTGTCAGGAAGGGCAATTGGGTTAGCATACTGTGGAGAAGATAGATGAACTGATACGATGATAGCATAGTTTTCTATGCATTTCGGGGGTTTGACCCCCCAAAATTTTTCATCGCCCACCCTACATTTCAGTCTGCCCACCTTAGTGGGCCTTGCTAAATCCGGCTCAAAACGGTCAAAATCATCCCCCCCTGAAATTAAAACGGTCAAAATCATCCCCCCCTGAAATAAAAACGGTCAAAATCATCCCCCCCCTGAAATAAAAACGGTCAAAATCATCCCCCCCTGGCTATTAGTGCAACAGAGGGATGTGATGGTAACTCACGATGCCGTCAGGGTGGAGTTGAGGACCAGAGTGGTGCGTATCCGGTACAGCTGAGCCAGCGTCAGCTTCTTGTGCTGCTGGGCTGGAGTTTTCCTCTTTTTGGGGGAGCTTTGTCCTGAATTGCAGGTCGCCACCGACTCGCACTGCTTCTCCGAGCAGCCGGATGGAGCCACCTCCCCGTCTGAGCTGTGGATCGGGATCTCCTCCTCCCCCTCGCACGGCCCCCCCGGCCCGGGCGGCCTGAGGCGGCACCGGGCCTCCTCCTCATCCTCATCCTCCTCCGCCGGATCGCCCACGCCGGCCCCGAGCTCTTGGGCGGCCGGGCTCGTGCTCCGGTCGTCGTCCCTGGAAAACATGTCCTCTCCGTTGTGGTTCAGCTCCGTCAGGCTCTTGCTGTGAGCCAGCGAGCACGCTTCCCCGTCCCCGCACCGGGACTCCTGGTCGGAGCTGAGGGCGTGCGTGTCGGAGGGCGGGGGTTTACTGTGGAAGTGCTGCAGCAGGTTGTCCTCGGAGCGGGACAGAGTCAGAGAAGAAAGCCTCTGCAGGCACTGGAGTGGATGGATGTGAGGCCGCCGGCGGGGTTTAGACGGCTGCACCACGGAGAGCTGGGAGCCCAGAGAGGCCTCATCCTCTTCCTCCTCCTCATCCTCTTCCTCTTCCTCCTCCTCCATCTCCGCCTGGAGGAGCTGCTGCTCCTCGTCCTCCTGCGACCCCCGGGATCCCTCCTCCTCCTCCGTCTCCTCCCCCTCGCTGTGGCCGGGCTGGGGGTGCAGGTCCTGGGAGAAGCACTCCGGGGAGAGGGTGCCGTAGGCGCTGTCCATGGAGAGGGAGCGGCACTGGGGGTCCAGCTCCGAGCCCTCTGGGCCCTCGGCCTCCAGCTCCAGCCCCGGGTGGGGGCCGGGACAGATGCCGGGCTGGACCTGGTGGGGGGGCGGCTGGACCTCAGGTCTCTCGGAGAGGGGAGCCACAGCAGGATGCAGGTCGTTGTCAGTGTCCACCTCCAGGTTTGGATCAGAGGCCGCGAGCTGCCGGTGGTCGCCTGACTCATCCACCTCCATCACCGCCAGGGTCTCGGTGGAACCGTCCGACTGACTGAAAAGAGAAGGATGAGCTGGTTAAGTCCATGCAGACATCAACATTTTGGTCTATGACGGGGGTCAGCAACCCGCGGCTCTACATGAGCCGCATGCTTAAAAAACCTGAATATTGGCAATAACCCGAATTTGCACGGCCATGTAAACACCAATAACCCCTTTGAATAACCCAAATT
Organism: Cololabis saira; assembly: GCF_033807715.1. Classification (NCBI taxonomy): domain Eukaryota; kingdom Metazoa; phylum Chordata; class Actinopteri; order Beloniformes; family Belonidae; genus Cololabis; species Cololabis saira. The sequence goes on from NC_084598.1 coordinate 8,678,667, forward strand.
TGTTCATATTCGGGTTTTTAAAGGAGGGACTAATCACTTAATAAATGTAATGAAGGATATGAACATTTCTGCATTTGTAGACGGTAGAAAGTACCGGGATAGCGAGATTTACAAGAAGGTGGGCGAAAAGTTGCGCGAAGCAGCATTTGTTTTGAATTTGGATACAGGAAGAAGAAGCAGAAATGACGGTAATTGCGTCATCACGTTCTCCGTGCGTCGCTGGTTTGATCCAGATATCCCAAATGATTAATTACCAAGTAAACGGAATATTCCGAATGTTTCAGTAACCGGAATATTAGCAATAACCCAAATTTTGACTGCATGTAAACGTAGTCAGTGTGCATCGTGTTCTGCATTCTGATTGGCAGTCTCCCCGCTTCTTCACTTCCTGTGTCAATAACGTTGGTTGCTTAGCAACAAGCTGAGAACGGCCAATGAACTTCAGCAGCAGCTCAAGAACGGGAGCCTTTGATGAATCGTTCATAACAGTCTCAGATATAATCCATGGTTTCATGTCGGTTTATAAGAATCTTTTTGCCCAGAAGAAAAAAGAGCGACAATGACGACCCATAAGTATGTTCTTCTCTGGAAAAACACACCTGCACCGCGGCTTTAGAGGAAAAAGACGCTACAGAGCGAGTCAGGATGCAGCGGCATCAGAAGAGCAGTGGAATACGCACCAGTCACAATTTGTCTTACTGTACTTATTGTATTTTTTTTCATATTCGTTTTTCATTTTCTCCCATTCAAATCCAATTGCTCGGGTCGTGGTGGGGCTGATCTCCGCAATTTGAAGCCTTGTATAATAATTGTAAATAAAAAAAAAGGTTTCTACTTTGCAGATTTCACTTATCACGGGTTCTTTTTGGAACGTAACCCCCACGAAAAAGCGAGGGATCACTGTACATTTCAAACAGTAGCTTTGTATGCGAGTACCTGGAGTTCTGCTGGTCCTTGTGCCGCAGGATTGGAGAACTCGTATTGGAGTTGCTGCTCTCATCTTCCTCCTCCTCCTCCGCCACGACGCCCGCACAGCTCTTGAGCAGGTCCTGCTGCCGGAGAGCCTCCTCGGTGCGGAGCTTCTGCAGCTGGTTCTGCAAAGCAACAAGTCCTGCCCATTACAACAGGAACACCCCCAGAATAACAGCACTACAAACACACACTACACACACAGGATAACTAAGAGATCTGACTATTATAAACCAACAAATAATCTCTTTATTAAATATAATACTCCATGATATAGTAGAGCAGAAAACGGTTTTATTTGCCTTTAAAGCCCAGCAGAAACTGCTTCCAAACTACATTCAGGATTTGTTCCAGATCAAAGAAACTATGACCTGAGGGGGAAACTCATGTTTGAGATGACGACAGCAAGAACAAATATTAAAAAGAGATGTACATCAATTAAGGCTAGAGAAATATGGAATAGTTAAAAACGTGCAGTTCTATCTTCAAGTTTAAGAAAATGTTTAAAGAAAATATTGTAAATAAATACAAAACACTATAATTATAAAGTATATTATCAAAAACATTCTAGAATGTGAAACGTCAATTTCATATTTTGTCTTATTCATTTTTTTTTTTTTTTTTTACAAAAGAAGATCGGTGATGCAGCGTTTGTCAACTACGCCCCAAAACTATGGAACACACTGCCCAAAAACATAGGTAGAAATCTTGAAAAGACAACTTAAAACCTATCTCTTCACTCAAGCATTTAAGTCTGCATTACTTTTATACTTTTAAATGTTTTTATATGATCATTTTTATCTTGTACTCTTATTTGTTGATATTTTAATCTTTTTATTTTTCATTTGCCTATGACTCAGTGCAGTATTTTTACCTTTTTCTTCTGTGGAATAGTTTGTCACTGAATATTAGATCTGCTCAGACCCTAGTGGTTTTTAAGTCTTCTTTGAAAACGTATTTATTTTCTTTGGCTTTTGGTGTACGATGAATAGTTGCCCACATTTTGTGAGAAGTGATTGTGCACTTTATGTGTCTGTTCTTTGCCGTCTATTTTCTACTTTCTATCTTTTATTACTATTTTATTGATCATTCTAGCATGTTAGTGTTTTTATTGTTTCTACATTTTGTACTGTATTTTCTTGTGGTATTGTTTCATGTTATTGTATGCTGTACAGCACTTTGGTCGACCTCGTCGTTTTTAAATGTGCTATATAAATAAAATTGACATTGACATTGACATTTTTATACTCAACATTGCTTTTATCCTATCTTAGTAGTTGTTCTGTGGAGGAATTTAGAACTGAATTTTGTCAGGGTTATGTATTATATCACTGCACTTAAATATTTGTGTTTTTTGTTTTATTTTCTGTGGTTGTTTCTCTATTTCTCATTGTTCTTGACATGTTTGTACTGTTACTGTGAAGCACTTTGAGCTGCGACTTTCATATGAAAGGTACTATAGAAATAAAGTTTATTATTATTATTATTATTAAAAAAAAAAGCTCCATCCCAACCCACCTGGACGTTGCAGACTGCATCTATCCAGCCTCGCCCCTGGGTGGCGCTGTTGGCTTGGAAAGTGTAGGCTGCCACTGCACTCTTAAACTCGTTGAGGTAGATGAGAGTGAAAGAACCTGAAGGGATGAAAGAAAGAGAGAAAGAAAGAAAGCGAGGGATGTCAGTATTACAAGGTTGTGCTTTAAGTGCTAAGTCTTACAGTTTGGATTTCAGTTGTGTTATTGTTGTTATGTTGAAGCTTCTCAAGGATAAGAATTTCCTGCCTTTGTCTGCTTCATATTAATAGACAAAACAGGACATTTGGATACTAAATATCAAACTTATGGCTTCAATAATGAGTTAAAATCAACACCAGTGGACTCACCGGGGTCTTTGAGCTCCTTACAGACAACATTGTGGATGAGAAGAGGCTGGCGGATGATTTTTACTTTCTCCACTCTTTTCACCGGTTTAGTAATTAAAAGCTGGTCAGTGAACAGGAAACAGTAGACCTCCATCTGTGAGGGAAATAAAATCATTTTAGATATGACAGGAAGACTGTTTTTTTTTTTAAATCAAACTTGAAGCAAACCACGTGTGTCTGAATCCACTAAATCAGGGGTCGGCAACCCAAAATGTTGAAAGAGCCATATTGGACCAAAAACACAAAAAACAAATATGTCTGGAGCCGCAAAAAATTAAAAGTCTTGTATAAGCCTCAAAATGAAGGGAACACATGCTGCATGTTTCTATATTAGTTAGAACTGGGGGAATAATTCATTATGCACTTTGAGAAAAAAGTCGAAATGTTGAGAAAAAAGTCGAAATTTCAAGAAAAAAGTCGAAATGTCGAGAAAAAAGTTGGAATATCGAGATTAAAAAGGAAAGGAAAAAGAAAAAAAGAGAAAAAAAAGGAAAAAAAGAAGAAAAAAAGGAGAAAAAAGGAAGAGAAAAAAGAAGAAAAAGGAAAAAAAAAGAAAAGATATTAGCTATAACTGGGGGAAGATTTTTTTTTTTATTATGCACTTCGAGAAAAAAGTTGAAATGTCGAGAAAAAAGTCGAAATGTCGAGAAAAAAGTCAAAATTTCGAGAAAAAAGTCGAAATGTCAAGATTAATGTTGAATCAATCTTGAGACAAAAGTTGAAATGTCGAGAAAAAAATCGAAATGTAGAGAAAAAATTTGAAATGTCGAGCAAAAAATTTGAAATATCGAGATTAAAAAGGAAGAAAAAGAGAAAAAAGGAAAAAAAGAAGAAAAAAAGGAAAAAAAAAGGTCACATTTTTAAAATAGCTCCAAGAGCCACTAGGGCGGCGCTAAAGAGCCGCATGTGGCTCTAGAGCCGCGGGTTGCCGGCTCCTCCACTAAAAGCTAAGAGCTCCTCCCGTGTTTACGAGCAGTCATGTGACTCGCTCTCACCCTGCTGTCCTTGCCCTCTTTCATCCTCAGCGCTCCCTCGAGATGCAGCTGTCGCGTCTCCTCCGGTGACGTCTCCCTCATGGGAGCCATCAGGTCGAAGCGGTTGTACTCTTTGAGGATCTAAAAGGAGAGAAGACAAAGAGCGTGAAACCCAATTTCGCATGACATGTCATGTCTGAAAGCAAACGGAGGCCCATAAATCGTTTCTCGCCTTCTCGACTTCTTCGCTGCTTCCCTCCACGGCCTCGTAGGAGTCGATCCGGGCGGAGACGGTGGCCAGTTTCTGCTGGTCCTGGCGCTGCTGCATCTGGGAGTCCACGCTGTTGATGAAGCCCTCCACCGTTCCCACCTGAGGGGGGACAACACAGAGAAACGTTGATTTTTTTACACCTCTGGCAGAGCAGAAATCTACGGAAGAGCATTACGGCCATGCAGGAGAAGAAATATTTGAGAGGGGAAGATTTTTTTTCATTGTGCACTTTGAGAAAAAAGTCGAAATGTCGAGATTAAGCTGGTTGAAACTAACTGTTGAGCAAAGGTTGAAAGATCAATTCCTGCAAAAATGGAGAAGTGAACTCTATAGGATGAACGTCATGTGATATTTATGTAGAGTTTAAGCAAGAGTTTAAGCTAGAACAGTACTTATTGTGTCAAAATCAAAAGTATAGACAGGCCATTTATAATTTTAGGATGAATAATAGCAAATACCAAAAGTCACTGGAAGGTATAAAGGTCTGGATAGAAGTCAGAGATTCTGTAACTCTGTAACATCAACTGTATTGGAGATGAGTTTCATATTTTGTTTGAATGTAAAAATGTAAATATAATGAATCTCAGACAAAAATACTTACCAAAGTATTATACAAACCGACCATTTATGTTTAAATTGATTTTGTTACTTCAATCTAATAAATTAAATGTTATTTATAAATTAGGCGCCTTTTTGAAGAATGTCCTTCCTCTGTTTAAATGATTTTTATTTATTTATTTAATTTATTTTTATTTATTTATTTATTTTTATTTTATTTTTTAGCCAAATTGAGTATTTTAGTTGATCATGTACAGCCTGCCACTTGCTACAAATGTACAAATGTTTGTGTTCTGTGCTCCATACCATGTGATCATGATCGTGAGTTGAAATAAATGACTGATTAATTGATTGAAATACAATTTCGAGAAAAAAGTCGGAATTTTTATGAATAAAGTCGAAATTTGGTGAATAAAGTGGAAATGTCTCCTCTGGTCCATCAAACCCAGTTAGAGCGACTGACAGCTCTGCAGCAGCAGCCGGAACTAACTAACTAACTAACTAACTAACTAACTAACTACGGTAACTAACTAACTAACTAACTAACTTACTTACATCCTTGGAGCGGAACGTTAAGGAGACGTTTCTGAAGTTATGCAACTGCATATGTGTGATATGTGTTTGAAATCAATATTGTAAAGCCAATTCTTGTATTCTGAACCTTATTACCAACCAAAAATTGTTGTTACCAAAAGAAAAAATTTCAACTTTTTTCTCAACATTTCGACTTTTTTTCTCGAAATTGTACTTTAACATTAACCTCGACATTTCAGCTTTTTTCCTCAACATTTTGACTTATTTCTGGACATTTCGACTTTTTTCTCGAAGTGCATAAGGAAAAAAAAAATCTTCCTCCTCTAAATTATCATTTTTATTTCCCTCCTGCCTGGCCCTGATACTCTCCCGTAGGAAACAGCCCAGCATGGGTCCTGGTGGGAGAAGCTGCTCATTTAGCAGATTTTAACGTCCTTACCATGCTGTTGACGCTGTCGCGGGCCGACGGCTCCTCTGTCTTCTTCAGAATGCTCTTCAGCAGGAGCGGATACTTGGTGAGTCTCTGGTGAGGCTTGGCCAACATGTCGGCCAGTTTCAGCCGGTTACACTGCTTATGGGTCTCTGCCCACTGGAGGAGAAACACGCACGTTTATTTGTAGAGCATTATTCAACACAAGGTCATTCAAAGTGCTTTACATCAACATTAAAAGCGGCTAGACACAATTAAACGGTAAATAACAAATAAAATGAAATGATAAGAAAAGAGGTAACAGATATGGAACTCCAAATCTCACATTATCAAAAGCGATTTTTAAGATTTTTAAAAGAAATTTATCATCTCATTTAATTCACAATTAAAAAAAGTTTTCTTTGTTGATTATTTTTTGTGTGTTGATGATCTGTAACTACTGTATCTAGTCTAACCCTTATTTTTTGTTTATAGTTTTCGTCTTGTTTTTTTGTAATAACTGTTTTACTTCCTAAATTGAGGGGAGGTCCGCTGCATAGGCCTGTTGGCTTTTTGACCTCTCCTGTCACATTTGTTTTACTATTTTGATTGTAAGTGTTACTTTTATTGTGTGCAAAGTAATAAAATAAAATAAAAAATAAATAAAAATAATAAAAAGCACAAGTTGTTAAAAAGTAAGGGCAGTAGAATACAGCAGGTACATCTCATTCTTACAATGGCAAGAATTACGTTTCTATACGGTCAAAACGTTCAAAGACCGGGTCAAATACAGTATTACAAAAGTAATCTGTAACAATTCGTACGGTGAATTAAACCAATTTGACAATTCTATGCCACAATGCCTGTTTCCAGGTCTTATTTCACACAACTGACGAGTCAAAATTTCGAGAAAAAAGTCGAAATGTCGAGATTAATGTTGAAGTACAATCTCGAGAAAAAAGATGAAATGTTGAGAAAAAAGTCGAAATTTCGAGAAAAAAGTCGAAATGTCGAGATTAAAAAAGGAAAAAGGAAGAAAAAAAGAAGAAAAAAAAGAAAACGTACAAAGACTGTAAATAAATAAATAAATAAATAAATAAAATCAAACAAAGACAGGAAGTGAAACCCCGGTTGACGGGGAAACATGGCTGAGGACATGGTTCGCTGCAGAACTCTGGGATTGGCTGCACGGTGACAGAACTTACCGTGACGTACGTCCTGAAGAGCTCATTGTCCCTGAGAAGCGTGCGCATGTACTCCATGCAGCCCTCCTCCTCCATGCAGTAGCGGATGTAGGGCTTGAACCTGGAGCCGAACTGAAGACACAAACACAAACATGCGTCACAGACCCGACCACATGAGCCGGTGAAGAACTAGACACTTCACTGCCGGCGCTGCCCGACTGACCGGATCAAATCAAATCAATCTGGATTTTGAATAGCGCTTTTCATACAAAATAAAAAAAGCAACGCAAAGTGCTTTACATAAAACTCAATAGCACACACACACAGGCACAAGCCAGAGTCCACTCCCAGCATGGAGGCTCCCCATGAGGAAACACTGGAGATAAAAGCTACAAGAAAGCAGGAGAAGATATGCTATGAAGTAAAGATACACACTAAAAGAGTTTAAATGTATAACAGAAAATCATAAAAGTAGGTCTAGAAAGCAAGACATACTAAAAACAAGCATAAGAACAACTTAAAACCATAAGAGCATAAGACCTGGGTTAAAACAAAACACTGCAAAAACTCAAAATCTTACCAGGAATATTTGTCTTATTTCTAGTTAAAATGTCTAATTTTTAGTCAAAAAATCTCATTACACTTAAAACAAGAGTCATTACCAGAAAAATAACTTATTTGACAATTTTCACCTGTTTCAAGTACATTTTCACTTGAAATAAGTAGGAAAATCTGCCAGTGGGACAAGATTTATCTTCTCATTACAAGCAAAAAAATCTTGTTCCACTGGCAGATTTTTCTACTTATTTTAAGAGAAAATCTACTTGAAACAAGTGAAAATTGTTGTTTTTTCCAGTAATGACTCTTGTTTTAAGTGTAATGAGATTTTTTTTGACTAAAAATTAGACATTTTAACTAGAAATAAGACAAATATTCCTGGTAAGATTTTGAGTTTTTGCAGTGTGTTGTTTTAACCCAGGTCTTATGCTCTTATGGTTTTAAGTTGTTCTTATCTTTGAAATTGCCACTCGGGGATAAATAAAGTATTTCTGATTCTGATTCAGATTTATGCTTGTTTTTAGTATGTCTTGCTTTCTAGACCTACTTTTATGATTTTATGTTATACATTTGAGTTTTTGAAAGGTTCATCAGAATTAACTACTTTTCTCATGATAAAAATCTTGGTTTAAAAATTGCTGCCTGAAGATGAAGTTTGTTGGCTAGGAAAAGAGATATTTCGTCACTCTGTAGTTCATTATCAGTAATCAAGACAATATGTGAAACTTAATTCACCTATGGGTTTGTGAATTCATACTATAATCCAACACATGTGTTGACAGCTCCTGGTCGGCATTGACAATAAGCTACTGTCTATGGATGTTGAGTCGCCGTGAAGATTTTGAGTTTTTGCAGTGCAAGAACAGCTAGTTAAAACAAGGGTATACGAGAAAGACTAAAAGGAATCAGCTAAAAGCCAATATAAAAAGGTGAGTCTTGAGCTTTTAAAAGCATCAACAGTCTCAACAGATAAGAAGGCCCCAGACCGTTAAGGGATTTAAAAACTAATAAGAGAACATTAAAAGCCCCAACTGACCGTGCTGAAGCCGTGGTGCAGGTGTGTGGGGTCCAGCAGGGCGCGGGCCTCCCGGGCCTTCTCCAGCACCTGCAGCATCACCTGGTTCCACAGGGACGTGTGCAGCCGGACCAGCTCCTGGATGTTGCTGAACAGCTTGGCCGGCTCCACCTCCGTCAGCAGACCGCTCTCCTGCAGGTTCAGCAGCCCACACAGGAACAGCTGGACACACGGACACAGCACAGCGTTAGTTACCCAGTACATGGAAAAAAGAAAAAAAAGGAAAAAAAAGAAAAAAAAAGGAAAAAAAAGGTCAAACATTATTGAAAAAGCTCCAGGGAGCCACTAGGGCGGCACTAAAGAGCCGCATGCGGCTCTAGAGTCGCAGGTTGCCAACCCCTGTCCTAGACGAATCTATCTGATTTAATGTTAACATGATCATTGTGGAGCTTGATGGATAATTGACAGTTCATAGACCACCTGACCGACAGTTAGATGCAAATCCATCATTGTCATCATCTCACAAGCTTTTTCGCCTTTCGCGCATCAATTATGTGATTGAGGTTAGAGCAACGAGAGTAGGCGGTGAGTGGCTCAAATAACACTAATAAATAACACAAAATAAACAAAGTTAACGAATGGAACTAATTAATTTGACAAATGAATCACTTGGCCATTACATTACTGTGGAGGAAGAGAATGTTGCTGACCGACTGAGGTCCCACACTGCAAAAACTAAAAATCTTACCAGGAATATTTGTCTTATTTCTAGTTAAAATAATAATAATTTTTAGTCAAAAAAATCTCATTACACTTAAAACAAGAGTCATCACCAGAAAAATAACTTGTTATTTGACAATTTTCACCTGTTTCAAGTACATTTTCACTTGAAATAAGTAGAAAAATCTGCCAATGGGACAAGATTTATCTTCTCATTACAAGCAAAAAAATCTTGTTCCACTGGCAGATTTTTCTACTTATTTTAAGTGAAAATCTACTTGAAACAGGTGAAAATTGTTGTTTTTTTCCAGTGATGAATCTTGTTTTTAGTGTAATGAGATTTTTTTGACTAAAAATGAGACATTTTAACTAGAAATAAGACAAATATTCCTGGTAAGATTTGGAGTTTTTGCAGTGCAATCCCTGTGTCTCTTCCAAGATGCTCCACAGACACTAAACACAGTTTCTCCAAATACCTGACTTGCCTTGCTTTGTCTTTGTTTTGTAAAGACCTTGTTTGAGGTTCTTTTCTACCTCCCTGCAGCAAAGTTCAAACCGCCCGCTCCCGCTAAATAAATCAAACATTTCCTTGGGAAGCAGCTTATCAGGCCGCCGTAACCAGAGTTTTCTTGTCCTCCTTGTACGCCTCATCTGTCACAGTACAGAAGTCCATTCTTGCATAACTACCAGTACTGGTATGTAATCTTTATGTGCATGTCAGCAGACTGCAGTTGCTCTTACGTCAGTGATCACTCGTAGTTTCTTGATGTAGGTGGCCTCCGTGTGCAGCAGCTCCCATATGGCCTCCTGCTGGTGGAACTGTCGCCGCGTCAGCGTCTGCACAGATCACACCGTTCACATCAATGACACCATCAAACCCATCCTCCATGCAGACTAACTGCTACTATGAAACAGCATTTACTGGCAGTTAGTCCAGCATCAGGTGGAAAACAGAAACCTGCTTTTGAGGTGTGTTTCTCAAACCACATAAAGACACACCTGAGATCTGACATATGTAGTTTTAACTTAACAGGAAGTATTCAGGCACTGCAAAAACTCAAAATCTTAACAAGAATATTTGTCTTATTTCTAGTTAAAATGTCTCATTTTTAGTCGAAAAAAGCTCATTACACTTAAAACAAGAGTCATTACCAGAAAAATAACGTATTATTTGACAATTTTCACCTGTTTCAAGTAAATTTTCACTTGAAATAAGTAGGAAAATCTGCCAGTGGGACAAGATTTATCTTCTTATTACAAACAAAAAAATGTTGTTCCACTGGCAGATTTTTCTACTTATTTTAAGAGAAAATCTACTTGAAACAGGTGAAAATTGTTGTTTTTTCCAGTGATGAGTCTTGTTTTAAGTGTAATGATATTTTTTTTTTACTAAAAATGAGACATTTTAACTAGAAATAAGACAAATATTCTTGTTAAGATTTTGAGTTTTTTAAAGGTTCATCAGAATTAACTACTTTTCTCATGATAATCAAAAACTCAAAATCTTAATAAGAATATTTGTCTTATTTCTAGTTAAAATGTCTAATTTTTAGTCAAAAAAAATCTCATTACACTTAAAACAAGACTCATCACTGGAAAAAACAACAATTTTCACCTGTTTCAAGTAGATTTTCACAAAATCTGCCAGTGGAACAAGATTTTTTTGCTTGTAATGAGAAGATAAATCTTGTCCCACTGGCAGATTTTTCTACTTATTTCAAGTGAAAATTTACTTGAAACAGGTGAATATTGTTAAATAACAAGTTATTTGTCTGGTAATGACTCTTGTTTTAAGTGTAATGAGATTTTTTGACTAAAAATGAGACATTTTAACTAGAAGTAAGACAAATATTCCTGGTAAGATTTGGAGTTTTTGCAGTGTGATGTAGTGGCACATTGGAAATCAACCTGTCATTAAAAAAACAAATCCTGCATTTAGATTAGATCAACCACTCTTTGGTAACTGTTCACATACTTAAACCATCCAAGTAACAAATGTATAGATATAAACCTGTGGACCGGTGACAATCACATGCTGCAGGGTGTTTGCTCTGCTGCTGTTAATGTGTCTAAAATTCTTTTATAAATGGCTTATAAAGATAAAAACACCAATAACATGCTGCAGATGCTCGTTTCCGCCAACGTGACCACCGAGGATGTTGGAGAGCTTTATGGCGATGGGACCGCTGACTGTTTCTCGTATGAAGGATTACAGCAGTGTTTGATGGGTGGATGGAGGTATTTACGGCTCCTCGCGGTGGCCCCACAGTAAAATGCTTTACAGGCTTTATTACGGGAATGCACACAACAATAAGTGTCACAAAGGTAAATGAACTGGGGATCAGGCGTTTACCGGGAAGTAGAACGTTATCATGCTTGGGACTACAGTAATCCCTTGTTTTTCGCGGCGGTTACATTCAATAAAACAACCCGTGATAGGTGAAATCCGCGAACTAGCAACCTTTAGTTTTTTTTTTACAATTATTATACAAGGCTTCAAATTGGATTTGAATGGGAAAAAATGAAAAATGATTATGAAAAAAAATACAATAAGTACAGTAGGACAAATTGTGACTGGCCCGTATTTCCCTGCTCTTCTGATGCTGCTGCATCCTGACTCGCTCTGTAGCGTCTTTTTCTCCTAAAGCCCACGGTAGAGGTGTGTTTTTTTGAGAGAAGAACATAGTTATGGGTCGTTGTTGTCGCTCTTTTTTCTTCTGGGCAAAAAGATTCTTATAAACCGACATGAAACCATGGATTATATCTGAGACTGTAATGAACGATTCATCAAAGGCTCCCGCGTTCTTGAGCTGCTGCTGAAGCTCATTGGCCGTTCTCAGCTTGTTGCTAAGCAACCAACGTTATTGTGAAGGAAGTGAAGAAGCGGGGAGACTGACTACGTTTACATGCAGTCAAAATTGGGGTTATTGCTAATATTCTGGTTACTGAAACATTCGGAATATTCCGTTTACATGGTAATTAATCCTTTGGGATATCTGGATCAAACCAGCGACGCACGGAGAACGTCATGATGCAATTACCGTCATTTCCGCTTCTTCTTCCTGTATCCAAATTCAAAACAAATGCTGCTTCGCGAAACGTTTCGCTCACCTTCTTGTAAATCTGGCTATCCCAGTACTTTCTACCGTCTACAAATGCAATAATGTTCATATCCTTCATTACATTTATGAAGTTATTAGTCTCCTCCTGGTCTTGCGTTTCTCCGTGTTTATAAGAACTTCCTGGACTCAAAAGACCAGGATTCCTTGTGAACAGAGCATGCGCAGAAAACAAATTCATGTTCCGTTTGATGGGGATATTCCATTGGGCGTTTACATGACCCAATATTCGGGTTTTAAAAGGAGTAACCCAGGGCTCATATTCGGGTTTTTAAAAACCGGAATATGAGCAAATTGGCCGTGCAAATTCGGGTTATTGCCAATATTCGGGTTTTAAAAGGGTTATTGATGCATGTAAACGCAGTCATGGATTATATCTGAGACTGTAATGAACGATTCATCAAAGGCTCCCGTTCTTGAGCTGCTGCTGAAGCTCATTGGCCGTTCTCAGCATTGTTGCTAAGCAACCAACGTTATTGACACAGGAAGTGCAGAAGCGGGGAGACTGTTTAGCCAATCAGAATGCAGAACACGATGCACGATCCAAATCCGTGAAGCAGCCAGACGTGAAAGGTGAACCGTGTTCTAGCCAGGGATTACTGTAATCACATAACAGAGAACGTTTGTCCATTTTGGATGAGCATTATTCTGCATCAAGGGGGAGAAAACAAACTCACAGCCCGTTATCTACAATTCTATTCTTGAATTGGTACCTCAGGGTCGTCCAGCAGCTCTCGCCAGCTGTCCTCCAGCGCCAGGTTGGTCTCCTCCTCCTCCTCCCAGGAGTCCTGGTGGAAGGACAGCTGCCGCGGCACCTTGGGCAGCCCGAACATGGTGTAGGTTTGGAGCTTGCTCTGGAGCTGCTCCAGGCGATCTCCCTCCTGAAATAAGACAAGAACCATTTACAGATCACATCCTATTAGTTTGCACAGCACGAGAGCGAAGGGACGTGTCAGGTGGGCGTAGGGCTGGAGGTGAAGGGCTTCCTCATCAGTACACACACTCTTATGGCGCTTTTCCACTAGTACCTACTCAGCCCGACTCGCCTCGGTTTGGCGCTTTTAGATAGTAGGAGTAGATACTTTTTCTGTAACTACTCCACCGAGGTTCTAAGTGGCTGAGTCGGCTGAATCTGATGTCATCACATTACAGGCCACCGATTGGTCGGGGGGTCGGAGTCAGATGTCTGAGTCAGGAGGAGGAAATCAGAGAAAGAGACTCTGACGGATTCTTGTTCATTTTATTCAACAGGCAAAAGTCTGTTTCATGATCCAACTCTGAGGTGCAGATGTTCATAAACCTGGTGCTGAGGAGAGAATTAAAAAGGGATCTAGTCGGGCGATAAGGAACGACCAGATCTACCAGGAGCTCTGTCTCTTCATAGCTGCTCACGGCTCCAGCTGACTTTTCAGCAGCACAGAGACAAACTAATAAAAAAAAAAAGCGTCGCCACTTGAAGCTTCTTTCACTCTCATTTTTTAACTTGATATTAAACACAAGCCACAGACCCAGCAGCACATTTATCATCTCCTCCAGGTTCTACATCTTTAGTATTGTTGTCTTCTTGGTTTAAATCACACAATCAAATACGTCACAGCAGCTTCACTCCAACCTCCTACTTCTGATCTGGGTATTGAAAAGAATTGAGGGCGAGGGGAGTGGAGTCGGGCTGAGTAGGTGCTAGTGTAAAAGCACCATTAGTGATCCAACAGTAGCTGCTATTCAGCTCTTTGTTCAAGCTGCCAGGCTCTATGTAGTTATGAAAATGAGCTCTGTGCACCGAGACCGGCCTAACAATAGCAGAGGGGGAGATGGGGGGGGGTGAGGGGCCGGGGCTTCTGGCCCCGGGACTATTAGAGGGACATCAGGCAGCGGATCCAGGACGACCGTGATCACATTAGGACTTCTGTGTCAGGTTTGGGGACAAAGTGGGTGACTGCAGCGTGGAGGGTGACAGAGGTGCAGGTCCAGGGGGGGCCCGGGGGGGCCGCAGGGCGCAGATACGCTGAATACAGATGACCCTGTATTGATGGGTGACTGACAGCTTGTGTGTCTACATGACATCTGTTACTGTGCAGGGCGTAACCTTAGTGGGGGAGACTCAAGCACGTGCCTGCACTTCATTAGAATCAAAGCTGATCATTATTGTGGAAAAGCCTCTCAGTTCGGGGAAAGGTTTGTCATTCAGAACTTAATTAAGCTTTAGTCAGTGAGCCTAAAAGGGTGTCTAGACTGCAAAAACAAAATCTTAACAAGAATATTTGTCTTATTTCTAGTTAAAATGTCTCATTTTTAGTAAAAAAAAATCTCATTACACTTAAAATAAGACTCATCACTGGAAAAAACAACAATTTTCACCTGTTTCAAGTAGATTTTCACTTGAAATAAGTAGAAAAATCTGCCAGTGGAACAAGATTTTTTTGCTTGTAATGAGAAGATAAATCTTGCCCCACTGGCAGATTTTTCTACTTATTTCAAGTGAATATTTACTTGAAACAGGTGAAAATTGTCAAATAAGTTATTTTTCTGGTGATGACTCTTGTTTTAAGTGTAATGAGATTTTTTTGACTAAAAATGAGACATTTTAACTAGAAATAAAGACAAATATTCCTGGTAAGATTTTGAGTTTTTGCAGTGTAGCTGCTGCTGGCCAGTCTTCTCATCTAAACCCTGGAACGGATCTTACAAAATGCTAAACTCTTAAGTTTCACTTCTTAAAACCAACACAACTTTGGAGAGAACCGCCTGAGCCCAGTTGTCCTCCCCACCTGCTCACTTCCAGATCTGCAGGGAGGAAAGTGTGTAAGCCAACAAGTCAGGAGACTCTGAGGGGAAATGACTTCACCAGGACTGGCGGGATGTGGCCCTGTGACCCCCCCCACCCCCCCCCACTGCTTCAAACTGCTGCTTTGTTTGTTTTTCAAAGCTTTCATAATACGACACACGTCTGGACAGAAAACATGCACCCTTTTAGCATCTGTAGTTTCTGATTCCAGCCAAGAGAAAGGGCCAATCCCAATACACCCCCTACTTTCTACCACTAGCCCTCAAAATGAAGCCACAGGCGTAGGGCCCTTGTAATGTTCCCTAGGGATTGGGACACCACTTGCTACGTCACTGCGTGGTTTACGTTCGGGTACGTAAGCGACTGCGTAGTTACGTTTGCACATACGTCACACCATATCAGGAAGCTGAGAGCTAAAAGCTGTTTTAATTTCAGCTGTAGCGCTGTTAATATGCCACTTTATTAAGTTTTGATATTTTTTCAGGCGTAAAAGTAATCGTTAAGATCCCCAACCTGGGCTCATTTAATCCAAATAACACCTGAGAAAAAACGTCGGCTCGGGAGCTGATTTATGATTCCGCGTTACACCAATGCAGAGCCTACGGCGTAAGGTACGGTGAACAGCGCGCGTCGCCGCGTAACCTACGGCGTAGGCTCTGCGTTGGTGTAATGCGAAACCATAAATCAGCCTTTATTCTGGTGAGATCTGAAGATACAACGCAACAATGAGCAAGTGAGTAATTATGTACATTCACTGAGTGAATATTATGAAAGTAAAATATATATTTCTCGCTAGAAATGTAATCAAAACGCATTTTTATGCAGAAACTAACTCAAAATATTGATTTTATTCACTAAAAATTAGAAATGTCCGCCATGTTTTTTTGTTTGATTCAGTCTGCAAATGATGACATAAAGCATTCTGGGAAATTTTCTTTGGCCCTCGGTTGCAAAGTCAGAATCTGAAATCCCTCGCTGTGAAGGGCTAAATTCATACACACTAGCCCTCGTTATGCCCACTAACCCTACATGCAAAGAGGAATTGGGACACCACTACCCTCACGGGAACGCGCAAAATTTAGGAGTAGGGCTGAAAAGTACGACTAGGAAGGGGATTGGGACTGGCCCAAAGTCCCCTCCTCCTCCTCCTCCTGCTCGGCGTTACCTTGCCGAAGGACCCGGCTACGGGACTGGAGCTGAACAAGACGCTGAAGCGGCTGGCGGCCCGGTTCTTCCAGCTGTCGGGCCCGGCGCCGACGGTGGGCAGGGAGCCACTCATCTGCCCCAGAGAGTCCGGCGTCGGGATGTTGGTCTCCCCCAGGAACTCTGTGATGTTCTTCCTCCGTCGCGCCTGACCCTGCGGGGCACAGAGGAAAGATGGGGTTTGCATGAGGCGCTGTTAGGGATGGGAATCGAAAACCGGTCCTTGTTGAGAACCGGTTTGTCAATTCCTTGGAATCGTTTGCCTTTTTTGCAAACGAATCCCTTATCAATTCCAGTGGGCGCGAATGGTGACGTCATTCGCGCCCAGCGGGAAAACATGGCGAGAAAGTGGCATAGCGCTCGAAAGTTTGGTTACATTTTACCAAAAAGGATGACAACAGGGCGACTTGCAATACTTGCAATGTGGACATTTCAACAAAGGTACGAAACACTAGCAACATGCAAAAGCATTTGCATACACAGCATGCAATAAGTTGCACACCATGGTTCCCCAGCCTTGGGCATCATCGAGGATCCCAAGGCTGGGGGCGTCTTAACACCTCACTGTTGACCTCAATTGTATTTTTTTGTTCAAAGATAGAAAACAGAGTTGAAGAGAATCGAAATCTTATCAATTCCCATCCCTAGGCGCTGTGGAACGGACAGAACAGAAAATGAAAGAAGTGGAGGTTTTGTTTTTGACCAGGGCATCCACGCAAACGTCCGGTGGACTGGATGCCCTTGTGATTTCCCCTTGATTCCGTTGGAAAGAGACAATGATGGAATGAGAGAAATATACAAAGACAGGATAAGCAGGAAATCGGAGGGGAATTCTGGCTGAGGATGACATCAGCAGGACCGTTAGAGCCGTCCTAACACTTGGACATAAACAGGAGAGGGAAGGCCTGCCACTTCCTCCGTGGACGCTGGTTACATCACAAGGAGCAGGCAAGAGTTTGTTCCACAAGGACAGACGGGCCGAGTCTGGCCATTGTTTGGCCGGGCCATTGTTGGGCTGTCAGCAGTCGGCCGCGCATTGCCTTGCCGCGGCCAATCTGGGTCCACTTTACGAGCCGCCGCAAAGCAAACAAACAGGGGCCGCCTCCGTATCTGAGGAAGCAGTTGTTTTCGTCGTTCCAGTTGTCAGTGTGGAGGAATCTCCTGGTGGGGAGTCGGAACCTGCATTCCTGGACACTGACACTGTTGCTGAAACGGGACGACCGAAATTCTTTCACCTATCACCCCCATGTAAACACAAACGCTCTGACTCGCACACACGAGCAGTCAAAACACTCCCAGCTAAAGATGCACACACACACACACACACACACACACCGAGCTGCTCCTAAGAATGAATTCAATAAATCATAATTGTATTTATAACATTTAATAATTAAATAAGAATTATAAGAATTAAAATCATATTATAAGACCTGGAAACAGGCATTGTGTCAAATTGGTTGAATTCACCGTACGAATTCTTACAGATTACGTTTGTAATACTGTATTTGACCCGGTCTTTGTACATTTTGACCGTATAGAAACGTAATTCTTGCCATTGAATGAGAATGAGATGTACCTGGTGTATTCTACTGCCCTAACTTTTTAACAACTTGTGCTTTTTATTACTTTACCTCAAATCTTATCATTTTATTTCATTTTATTTGTTATTTACTGTTTAATTTTGTCTTGGCGCTTTTAATGTTGATGTAAAACACTTTTAATTACCTTGTGTTGAATTGTGCTATACAAATAAACTTGCCTTGCCTAAAAGATGTCAATGACACCAGTGATCAAACCCCAACATGTCAGGAGCTGATGCCAGAGTTTTGTCCCACATTCTTTGGACTGAGACATTTTATTTTGTTGATTAATTAATAAATCAATCAAAAGCTCCACAAACTAAAACTGCAAAATTTAAAAAGAAGAAATTAATAAAAAATGAAAGCAACAGAAAAAAAATGTTGGGAAGACCACATGAACAAGCCCTCTGAATAGAAACAAAAACAACAAAACCAAACTTCAGCAGCAAATAACTTTCCTAAGCAGCTCATCATACAGTATGTTGCATGATGAAATGTAAATACAACAAAACTTTAATTTTGTTTTGTATTATGTAGATTCTTCTTTTAGGAAGAAGGTCCCCACACCATTAATGAAACTCTTCACAGGAGTAAGAACCAGATGGTAGCAGAAATACATTATAAAGTGAGAGTAGTCCTTTAAATCTCAGCCAGAAATGACCAAAATAATCTCTTTTAAAGCTCAACTGGAGTGAAAAAAGGAAACGGCTTGGAGTGAAACTGACACAGTGGGTGCAGGACGGTCTCATTTTGGGTCCAACTGGTCAAGGAGACAGACATTGGAGGTCTAACCCTAACCCTAACCCCCTACATCAGGGGTCGGCAACCCGCGGCCCTAGAGCTCTTTAGCACCGCCCTAGTGGCTCCTGGAGCTTTTTAAAAAATGTTTGACCTTTTTTTCCTTTTTTTTTCTTATTTTTTCATATTTTCTCTTTTTTCATTTTTTCTTCCTTTTTTCTTCCTTTTTCCTTTCCTTTTTAATCTCAACATTTTTTTTTAACTTTTTTCTCAAAATTTTGTTTTTTTTTCGAAATTTTAACTATTTTCTCGACATTTCGACTTTTTTCTCAAGATTGTACTTCAACATTAAGCTTGACATTTCGACTTTTTTCTCGAAATGCATAATGAAAAAAAAATCTTCCCCCAGTTATAACTAATATAGATACATGCAGCATGTGTTGCGTTCATTCTAAGGTTTATACAAGACTTTTCATTTTTTGCGGCTCCAGACATATTTGTTTTTTGTGTTTTTGGTCCAAAAACGCCTCTTTCAACATTTTGGGTTGCCAACCCCTGCCCTACAGGGTAGCACCCAGCCAACACTTTAAAGTAGTAAAAGTAGTGATGGGTATGAAAGAGCCTTTCTTCAGCAGATTAGATTTTATATGCAGAACAAATTTCTTTTGAAAAATCCAGTTGACAAAAGGACCGTTTGAGACCAGACAAGGTTCTCCACCAGCATTCACCACAAGCACACGTTTTCTCCACCCCAGTCAAAGTTGCTCACCATTGAAGCCAGAGGCATGTCAAAGGTTACAAAAACCATCCTTATCCTTCAGCCGGACTCACGCACGGCAGCGCATCCCCGAGCTCGAGCCGGCAGCTGCTCCCTCTCAGCTTCTCAGCCTCGTCTCCTTCCAACTTCCACTGGTGAGACACAAACATCCACGTCCTCCTCGTTCGTGCAAGATGCAACCGCTGTACTTTTCCCTACAAAACACCTGACGTTTCTGGGGCTGACAGTGTTCCAGCCGGGACGTGCGTCTGCGTTCCCTGTCCTGCTGTCCAAGCCGGACTCACTCAGGCAACCCGACCGGGGAACATTTCACACGGACACTGGCCTGAAGTCATAGCAACCAGGAGGATCCTGCTTCATTGTGTGGAGCAGGAAAGAGGAGGCTGATCTGAATATCTGGAGGAGGTGGAGTCAGCCGGCAGCTTTGCAGGGAGCTCCTTGATTCAAACACACATCCTGGTGCTTGTGGAGGATGATGAATGCTCGGGGAGGGTCAGACTCAACAGGCAAACAAACCAGCCTCCGCTCAGAAAAAAGGGGAGAAAAAAACCTGTTTACGGCTACTCAGGATCAGCAGAAGCTGAACAAAACCAAAGAAGACAGTGGGCTCGGCTTGTAGCCGTTGCTCTGACTTTGGGAGGAAAGCCACCGTTTTTCTTTTGAAGCGTTTGAACAATGCCAAGCTGAATGGCAGTTTTCCAAAAATAACGGCCAAACGGGAAGTCTCCTTCTTGTACTCGTTTCAGCACATTTTATCAGCTGCTTTTGCTTCTGAGATAAGAGCCAGAAAGCCAACGCCTTTTGCAGGAGCAGCAGAAAAGGTCTGACCGGGCGGGCGTCCTCTGGGGCCACTATTAGAGGATCAACAATAAAGTTATAAATAGGTAATGAAAGTTGCTGGTCAACATCAAAAACATTGAGTTTTTTTTTTTTTTTTCCCCCTGAGGTCTGCACACTACCAAATACAGGACTGTCTCAGAAAATTAGAATATTGTGATAAAGGTCTTTATTTTCTGTAATGCAATTAAAAAAACAAAAATGTCATACATTCTGGATTCATTACAAATCAACTGAAATATTGCAAGCCTTGTGTTATTTTAATATTGCTGATTATGGTTTACAGCTTAAAGCAGCACAATGTAACTTTCAGCTTTTGTTGAGTTTGGCGGCTCCTTTGGACAAAAGCGGTGGTGCTTTACCAGAAAGAACACTACGTTTCCCATGAGCACCAGCGCGTACTGCCGGAAAACTCCTGTCCCGTCGCGTGCATTTGTTTTGATAGCGAATGAAGACGGGACGGACTTTTCTGTTTCACCAAGTGAACAGACGGAACGCAAAAAAAAAGATGTTAAACTGCTGGAAAGGAACCAGAATTTACCGGGATACCTTAAACAAGGGGGGCAGGGAGCGGTATATGGAGAAAATAATCATTATTAACGGTCTGGATCCATATGAAATCACTACTAAAGAATGGAGCTCCGATGAGGATTTACTGCCGCAGTTCTGCAGAACCACCGTCTCCGGCTACCTTGTTTAGGAGTGTTTGGCAGCTGCTTTGGTAAATGTTTGACTCGCCATGTGTTTCAATAAATTTGTATAATAGTACAACATACAGTACATGTTTTGTATTACTCTTACTTCTCTTTTCTTTTTTTTGACTGCTATATTATGCTGAAGAGGCTCCGAGGCGTGAGCAATATTTTTGTTTTCCTCGTGAGATTATTTTTTTCCTCTGCAGCTACAAATAAGAGTTAATATTTTTTCCTCAACAGACTAGTTTTATCTGAAGATTGGGGTTAATCGCACCGCAGAGAGCTGTATGACATTTTTGTTTTTGTAATTGCATTACATAAAATCACAATATTCTAATTTTCTGAGACAGTCCTGTAACTGTGATACGGAGCAAACGGAGCCCCTCCACAAACATCAAGCCACTCTATTCATGTCTGGCTAAGCCATTATGTTTACAAGGTTTCCTTTGTGTGGACGGTGTAAAAACCTGTCAGTCAGAGCGGAGGGCAGAGCAGCTTGTGGGGGGAAACCAGAGGGGGCAAGTCAGGTTAATGATATCACACTGTGTGTCCACTCACAGCCTTATCTTATCCACTGTGGTTTGTAGCGCTAACCTTGGCCTGGAAAGAAGAAATCTTTAAAACAAACCAGATTACATTAAAATAAGCAGCGAGCAAGAGCAGCAGATACGGCCTCCTCCAGCTACCGCCTTTGTGCAACTGATTACACCTCTCCTTGATCAGGTAGCTTGATTAACGACGGGGAAAACAGCGTGACACTGACCCTTCCCTGAAAGCTGGGCCACACATCAACACATGAATGCATCTCGTGTGGATAACCAGGAAACGGAACCCAGAAGAAACCCCGCGATGAGCGCGTGCTGCAGGTTTCAGGGCCTCTGCACTTCTGATAATCCGATCATTCAATTCCAGGAAAACACACACTATTGTTTCATAATAAAGGGAAACTTCACTTTTCATTGATTTGTCTCTGAGCAAATCATACAATGGAGACAAAAGGCAAACAAATGCTGCTGTAATTGGAAATCGATGCCGCCTTTGTCAACTGCCAGGACACAACCAGATGCTGCATGTACTCGGCTCATCGTCATACCTGCCAACATCCAATTTTCATGTTTTCAAGAAAGGTAACGAGTACTGGAGATGAGGGGGGATGGCATCCCCCCCTGAAATAAAAACGGTCCAAATCATCCCCCCTGTAAAACTGCCATCCCCCCTTTCCATCCCTTATGTCATTTCATCAATGAATGTGGTTTTACTGCTATTTCAACATTTAGAGTCATCACCAGAAAAATAACACCAGAAAAATAACTTATTTGACCATTTTCACCTGTTTCAGGAAAATCTGCCAGTGGGACAAGATTTATCTTCTTATTACAAGCAAAAAAATCTTGTCCCACTGGCAGATTTTTCTACTTATTTCAAGTGAAAATCTACTTGAAACAGGAGAAAATTGTAGTTTTTTCCAGTGATGAGTCTTGTTTTAAGTGTAATGAGATTTTTTTTTTACTAAAATGAGACATTTTAACTAGAAATAGGACAAATATTCTTATTTTGAGTTTTTGCAGTGATCCATTTTACTTATCCTGTGAAGGACAGAGTCATATTGATAAGTTCAGAAAACTGTTTTTTATTGTTGTGTTTTGATGTATTTGATGTAAGCCCAGTGGATATTTAAAGCTTACAGAAGGCTGCATTTAACTGCTGCTATGTCATTCCTGCAGTATTTCTGCAGGTGTTTTGGTCAGCGCTATTATTTGTAATATATTATATTATTTGTAATCAGCACAAATTATCTGTCCCCATATGATAAAATCCACCATCCCCCCTGATTTTTGTTTACAACTCGAGTACTGAAGGTAACTATATGTCACCATTTTTTGTCGGCTATGACCACAACTCCCTCACCTGAGAGTCGCCGGCGGCCGGCCTTCTGTGGGGAGGCGGCGACTCGGGAATCTCAGAGTCCACGTGCAGCAGGTCCCAGCTGTGCCAGGATGTCAGGCGACCGAAACGAACCATTTTCCACAGGAAAACAGAAAATGTCCCCAAATCCCAGATTTAAACAAAAAAAAAAACCCACACTAAACCCCCCGATGAAACGGCACAGAGGAAAAGTCCCACAAGTCAGGAGAAATCCATTTCCAGGATTCTGCAGTCCAGGTAAAAGTGGAGAGCACAGTGAAGCATCCCGGTTTCTCTCCTTGTGTGGCTGATCTCCACCTGATCCTGCAGATAAAGTGTGCTGCAGGTCAACGGTCACAATCAGCAGCCATAAAGGTGTGTGTCAACCCTGCAGTAATCTCCACCTTCAACCATCAGGGAAGTTCTTTGTCTTTCCAGCTCAGACAAACACATTTGCCTTCTAAGCATGTAGCTCCTCCCAAAGCATATGGGGAATATGTGCAATAAAGCAATTATTACATAAACACTGGCAGGTAAAAACTCCCCTAGTGGGAGAAAAACCTTAAGCCAAACAGTGGCATCTAGACTTGGACTCCAGTTCTAGATCAAAACAATGACATACAGGACTGTCTCAGAAAATTAGAATATTGTGATAAAGTTCTTTATTTTCTGTAATGCAATTAAAAAAAAAAAAAAAATGTCATACATTCTGGATTCATTACAAATCAACTGAAATATTGCAAACCTTTTATTATTTTAATATTGCTGATTATGGTTTACAGTTTAAGATTAAGATTCCCAGAATATTCTAATTTTTGGAGATAGGATATTTGAGTTTTCTTAAGCTGTAAGCCATGATCAGCAATATTAAAATAATATCCAGAATCCAGAATGTATGACATTTTTGTTTTTGTAATTGCATTACAGAAAATCACAATATTAAAATTTTCTGAGACAGTCCTGTACCTGAGGGCTGTCCCATTCCAATAAGCCCCCTGTTTTCTAAATGTAGTGATAACAAATCTTATACATTTACAATCTACCTTTAATAAACAATTTAGAAGATTCTAGTTTATCTATAAATTGGAGCCGATCTCGGACACGAAATTAAGCCACACGGTCAAAGTTAAAAACCCACTCTTACTCTATTAAACTATCCGTTTTTGATAGAAACCACTCTTGTTTCAGTTCAGTTCGGCTAAACATCAGTTAAACATCAAACGGCATCAAAGAAGGTCCGTGTGACTGCTGCTGATTCAGCTTGTGTCATCTGAAATGACTGTTGATATGACGACTGTCCCCATTGTGAGCCATCACAGAGGTCAGATAGCGGGAGACCTGGCTGCAGGAGCTGCTGGAGCTGCTGGAGCTGCTGGAGCTGCTGGAGCTGCTGGAGCTGCTGGAGGTGCTGGAGGTGCGACACCCCCCCCCAGCCGTGTTGTGTAATGCAGGGAGCCAGAAACCAGTCTGTGATCCAGCGTGAGAGCACAGGACCACCGTTCCTCATTGTACAAGCTGCATTGTGCTGCATGAATACAATACAATTACAATTTCCTCTGTGCTGAAACAAAAAGTGCATGTGTGTGTTAATAGGAGGACAACGTGCCACTCCCTTCCATGTGTTGGAGGCTATAATGTATAGAGCAGGAACATATTGGGATAAACTTCCACCACATTTGACCATGATAAACAATAAAGATAGATTTAAAAAATACATTAAGAAAAGCAGTACTTAGCAAGGAAGTCCGTTTTAGTTAGTTGGTTTGGTTCTGGCTGGTTTCAACAATTTAAGGGTTGAACAATGCAAAAACTCCAAATCTTACCAAGAATATTTGTCTTATTTCTAGTTAAAATGTCTCATTTTTAGTCAAACAAATCTCATTACACTTAAAACAAGTGTCATTACCAGAAAAATAACTTATTATTTGACAATGTTCACCTGTTTCAAGTAGATTTTCACTTAAAATAAGTAGAAAAAATCTGCCAGTGGAACAAGATATTTTTGCTTGTAATGAGAAGATAAATCTTGTTGAAGTGAAAAGTGAAAATTTACTTGAAACAGTTGAAAATTGTAAAATAACAAGTTATTTTTCTGGTAATGACAGATCCAGTACACCTCGATGCAGATTGCCGTTTGAGTTTTATCTCAAATTTGAACACTGCAAAAACTCAAAATCTTAAGAATATTTGTCTTATTTCTAGTTAAAATGTCTCATTTTTAGTCAAAAAATCTCATTACACTTAAAACAAGACTCATTACCAGAAAAATAACTTGTTATTAGACAATTTTCACCTGTTTCAAGTAGATTTTCACTTGAATTAAGTGGAAAAAATCTGCCAATGGAACAAGATTTATCTTCTCATTACAAGCAAAAAAATCTTTTTTCTACGTATTTTAAGTGAAAATGTACTTGAAACCGGTGAAAATTGTCAAATAAGTTATTTTTCTGGTTAATTAATTTCATTAATGACTCTTGTTTCAAATGTAATGAGAGTTTTTGACTAAAAATGAGACATTTTAACTAGAAATAAGACAGATATTCTTGGTAAGATTTTGCAGTGAAGGCTTGGGGCGCGCTCTGCATCGTTATCTGTTCTCAGTCCTGGAGGCTTTTAGGTGCTTTTGTCAGGGACAGTATTTCCCCAGCCTTGTACTGTGACATAAGCACAACATTCCCCCGTCCAGGCGCTTGTGGAACAAAGTCCTTCCAACCCCGAGGCAGAGCCACAGCTCTCAGTTTCCTCTCGTAACAGAGGCCGTTGTTCTGTTATTTTTCACTCAATCGCCTCTTTAGCTTTTCATTTGTATTAAACATTTGAGGACAAAAAAAGAAAAAAGAACAAAGATTTGCTTCCTAATGTTCCCAAGATGTAGAAAAATCTCACGCAACAAACAGGAACTAAAGAATACTGTTTTCACTGGAAAATGAAGGGGAAAGTTTCAGGCACAAGACCAAAGACAAACCACTAAAATCACTAACCATTTACTATTTTCTACACTTATTATCTCTCAGTTAAATGCCAAATACATTTTGGAATGGACAAAATGTAGATTTTTAATCTTAATTACACAAGAGCTGTCTGATCATGGACTAAATAAACTAGTTAACTACAGGACTGTCTCAGAAAATTTGAATATTGTGATTTTCTGTAATGCAATTACAAAAACAAAAATGTCATACATTCTGGATTAGTTACAAATCAACTGAAATATTGCAAGCCTTTTATTATTTTAATATTGCTGATCATGGCTTACAGCTTAAGAAAACTCAAATATCCTATCTCAAAAAATTAGAATATTCTGGGAATCTTAAACTTAAACTGTAAGCCATAATCAGCAATATTAAAATAATAAAAGGCTTGCAATATTTCAGTTGATTTGTAATGAATCCAGAATATATGACTTTTTTTTTTTTTTTTTAAATTGCATTACAGAAAATAAAAGGACTTTATAACAATATTCTAATTTTCTGAGACAGTCCTGTAAACTAGTTAACTAAAAATGCCAATGCATTTCCGTGGAGTGGAGTTGGTCAGGCATTCCTGCAGCGAGGGAAGAGTCCGCTTTCAGGAGGCCTGAGCTCTGACACACATGTGGAAGATCCATTATCAGACATCAGCTCCTGGGAAAAGCCCAAACCCTCCCAACGGAGCATGTAACGTGAGCCTAATCACCACGATTGGTGTATCCGGATCAAACGATGTTGCTGGGCCTTCAGAGATATCACCCTGCTGCTCGTTTATTTAACCCCATTCACATGGAAGACTTGGGTGGAGGCTGCAAAGCAAACGTCACTTTTTCTGTAGAAACCGATGGTTGTGTGTTTTATGACGCGGGGAAACTGCCGGAGAGGAGGATGGATGTGCTGCACATGCGCAGCTGCAACCACACGGCTCTAGACGGCTCAGCTAATCTTTATGACGATTGTAAAAGTCTCACTTTCTGTTCTTGGGAAAACGTAACAAGAGAGGTGGGGGGGGCTGTGAGCCGAACAGTTGCATTCACATGTAGTGCCCCAACCAATGCATAAAATGTTCAAATATGTTATTTTTGCTCAAACCAGATGTCAAAGGGTGGGAAAGAATGGACCGCAAACATCTTGAGCCCTGACCCGAAGGGTTAATGACTTCACCTTGACAAATGAGTCGCAGCTCCTGCTGTGTGGATGTGAGGGTGCACGGGGGTTTCCACTTTCACATTATACATTTAGTCATATTATGTGACTGAAGTAGGTCAAAATAATCTGTAGTCACACCGACGGGCCCGGCAGATCCAGTACACCTCGATGCAGATTGCCGTTTGAGTTTTATCTCAAATTTAAACACTGCAAAAACTCAAAATCTTAAGAATATTTGTCTTATTTCTAGTTAAAATGTCTCATTTTTAGTCAAAAAATCTCATTACACTTAATTACCAGAAAAATAACTTGTTATTAGACAATTTTCACCTGTTTCAAGTAGATTTTCACTTGAATTAATTAGAAAAAATCTGCCAATGGAACAAGATTTATCTTCTTCTCATTACAAGCAAAGTGAAAATTTACTTGAAACCGGTGAAAATTGTCAAATAAGTTTTTTTTCTGGTAATGACTCTTGTTTTAAGTGTAATGAGAGTTTTTGACTAAAAATGAGACATTTTAACTAGAAATAAGACAAATATTCCTGGTAAGATTTAGAGTTTTTGCAGTGAACGGAATCAGGCAGGTCCAAAGTTGATCTTCTATCAGGGCTGTATCAATCCTGTACACTGTAGAGATTGTAAGAGTGTAAAGGGAGGGGTTATTTATGAATGGAGGACCAGGGGGTCAGCGGTGCTTCACCGGAACAATCAGCGGGACAGGAATGCATCTTTGACCAATCAGAAGAGCCGGCCAAGGTTCCCATCGTAAAGTAATCAATGCAGATCAAAGCTCTCGGCCGCCTATCACAACACTGCCAGAAGCTGTAACATTTAACATCTGTCCAAATAGTAAATGTGAAATACCCATTTCAAACCAAAAAAGCACCTCCTTATTGACAGGAGCGGATTTTACTGCTGTTCCTCTGAAGCCTGACACAAACCGCTGCCAAGCTGGAACACAAGAAGAGCTGCAAGGCCAGGATGGGTTGCCTCATTTGTTTTGAGAAAAAGTATTAATACTTTTCAAGTAGTTTGGGTTCCATGTCGGGAAATTCTTATTTCAATCAGAACAATATACAAATCTGATTTTCTGAATATTTCCACAATCAAAGGGGCACCTTTGCTGGTAGTAACCAGAACTGGAGTTGAGGGGGGATGAGAGGGGATGGCATCCCCCCCTGAAATAAAAACGCTCAAAATCATCCCCCCTGTAAAACTGCCATCCCTCCTTTCCATCCCTTATGTCATTTCATCAATGAATGTGGTTTTACTGCTATTTCAACATTTAGAGTCATCACCAGAAAAATAACACCAGAAAAATAACTTATTTGACAATTTTCACCTGTTTCAAGTAAATTTTCACTTGAAATAAGTAGAAAAATCTGCCAGTGGGACAAGATTTATCTTCTCATTACAAGCACAAAAATCTTCCACTGGCAGATTTTTCTACTTATTTCAAGTGAAAATCTACTTGAAACAGGTGAAAATTGTTGTTTTTTCCAGTGATGAGTCTTGTTTTAAGAGTAATGAGATTTTTATGACTAAAAATTAGACATTTTAACTAGAAATAAGACAAATATTCTTGTTAAGATTTTGAGTTTTGCAGTGATCCATTTTACTTATCCTGTGAAGGACAGAGTCATATTGATGAGTTCAGAAAACTGTTTTTTATTGTTGTGTTTTGATGTATTTGATGTAAGCCCAGTGGATATTTAAAGCTTACAGAAGGCTGCATTTAACTGCTGCTATGTCATTCCTGCAGTATTTCTGCAGGTGTTTTGGTCAGTGCTATTATTTGTAATATATTATATTATTTGTAATCAGCACAAATTATCTGTCCCCATATGATAAAATCCACCATCCCCCATGATTTTATTTACAACTCGAGTACTGCCTATAACCATATCATCTAATTTTACCCATCAATTATTTTTTGAATACACATCTTTTGTTCATACATTTGCATAGCATGTCCACAGTTTCCTGCCACATCTCAGAGGAGGCACTTGACCGCCACCTTGTGGACTAAACTGGGGCCACCAACTCCCTGAGTACCTTCACATTCAGGCCAATGACAAGTAGTCACCTGCTTTACACGTACTGCAATTCCTTGGCATAAATCACTGACAGAAATCACACTGGGATGTTAGAGCAAAGTAAAAAGGAGGAGAAAAAAAATCCCATTTGCAACAGATGAGAAACGTCATAACTAAAACCTCTGGCTCCTCAGCAACGTCCCGTGTTTGTGTCTCAGCTTCATGACTAAGCTCTTTGATTTACTTTCACAGACGGTAGAAAAATGGTTGAAGAAAAACCTCCACCTGTTTGCCCCTGAGCAACAGTGACTGTTTATAGCTTACGTGCGTAAATACATAATCTACCTCAGCCGTAGGTGGGTGGTGACTTACCAAAACGGTGATTAACAACCATCACATGTCAGATTTCTCTCAACTTAATGCCACGTCAAACACATAAGAGGAGCCTTGTACAGTCAACCTGCATCAGACGGCAGACGGCTGACATTATTACAGGGAAACCAGTCAAAAGTGAGGAAATAAAACAGAGCAAGTGACTCTTAAGTTATTAACTTCTATAATGAAAACCGAAGTTTATTAGGCAAACTAAAGCACTGAGATTAAAAAAAAAGTAAGCCATACTCTGCAAAAACTCAAAATCTTACCAGGAATATTTGTCTTATTTCTAGTTAAAATGTCTAATTTTTAGTCAAAAAATCTCATTACACTTAAAACAAGAGTCATTACCAGAAAAATAACTTATTTGACATTTTTCATCTGTTTCAAGTAAATTTTCACTTGAAATAAGTAGAAAAATCTGCCAGTGGGACAAGATTTATCTTCTTATTACAAGCAAAAAAATCTTGTTCCACTGGCAGATTTTTCTACTTATTTTAAGTGAAAATCTACTTGAAACAGGTGAAAATTGTTGTTTTTTCCAGTGATGAGTCTTGTTTTAAGAGTAATGAGATTTTTATGACTAAAAATTAGACATTTTAACTAGAAATAAGACAAATATTTTTGTTAAGATTTTGAGTTTTTGCAGTGTATATATAAATGAAATGAGTAGTATATATCTGTTATAGAACTCAGAGGATTGGAGGGGCAATAGTACAGCTTTATTGAAAGTATTTGGTTAAATCCTGCTATTGTAATTTGTCAGTTTGTTAACGGCCAATTCTGGTTTACCCTACACAGGAGGAGACACTTCCTCTGACTCCATGTGTTACGCAGGCTTTTGTTCCCTCGCTTGTTTACATCACCATGAAAACAATTTGCTAAATGTCTGCCTTTTCGCACCCCTCAAGCAAATTATGAACAACTGCGTTGCCTCCGGCCATTTCTGATCCAACCAAACTAAGGCAAGGCAAGTTTATTTGTAGCACAATTCAACACGAGGTAATTCAAAGTGCTTTACGTCAACATTAAAAGCGGCAAGACACAATTAAACAGTAAATAACAAATAAAATAAAATAAAATGATAAGAAAAGAGGTAAATGATAACAAGCACAAGTTGTTAAAAAGTAAGGCCAGTAGAGTACAGCAGGTACATCTCATTCTTACAATGAATAACGTTTCTATACGGACAAAACATACAAAGACCGGGTCAAATACAGTATTACAAAAGTAATCTGTAACAATTCGTACGGTGAATTAAACCAATTTGACAATTCTATACCACAATGCCTGTTTCCAGGTCTTATTTCACACAACTGACGAGAATTACGTTTCTATACGGTGAAAACGTACAAAGACCGGGTCAATACTAACTAAGCACATTAGGCATCGTCTCAAGGCGGCCTCAGAGAAACAGCAGCTAAAATCAAGCCTTCAGACAAATCTGGACAGAAGGTGCTGCAGGAACGACGACTTTCAAAGGAAATGTGTTCAAAAACCTACGTCAAGTATGGAAGTGTTAAGTTTGACTGCATTTAATCATCAATGGTTGCAATCTTGGCTGCAATTTATTTCAAAATGATCAGCCAGTGAAAGGGAAAATAAGTTGTCATGGCCACTGATGGATTAGCTGGTTAGTGGTGGGAGTATTTAATGCTTTGAAATATTAAATTGTGGTCTTCAGTGCGGTATCAGGTGAGTGGTCACTGGGAAAGCAACATTTAAATGTGTATGAACAGAAGTATGTAAACTGAGACACACTGAGCCAACATCGGCCTACTTGGAAAAGCAGCTCCTGCTCATAAACATGTTGGGGACAGCTGTTATTACAGCTGTGAGGGGGGAAAATGGCTGCCAGTGAGGGGGGGGGGTCTTTCTAAAATCTGCAAATTTGCAGCAGCTCTCTAAAATCAAGAGCTGCTGCAAAATTAACTAGTTTTCAGGGTATAAGTCTGGTGAAGCTTGAGACATAACTGAGCATTGGTCGACTAAATCCTGCCTCCTTTGCCTCGGGGAACGTGTTGGGGACATTTTTCCCAATAAAAATTGTATTTTCTTGACTAAATCATTAAAATTATAAACAAAAAAGATTCAACAGGTGACATATGAGTGATAATTAGCTGCGACGCTTGCCGGTAACACAGGACTGCAACTAGATAACACATTAAAGGTATAGTCCATGATTTGGGAGAGCTAGCAAGATTTGAAAGTGGCACCTCCTCTAAGCCCCGCCCCCTCTCCCCCTCCCGTCAGCACTCCGTCCAAAGCCCCGCCCCCACAAACTTTGGGGAACACGCATTTGCAGGAGTCGAGTTTTCCAGGACATTTTGGACAGCACATTTTCAACAAAACTACCCCATGTCTTGGTTTTAGGGGGCGTTGAAAGCCGGTTGAAAGCGCTGTAGGAAACAGTCATGATGAGGAACGGCTGATCCAGTTAGTTGAAATGAGAAGTTATCTCTACGATTCCTCCTCATTTCACAACAAAAACCTCAATAAAGTGGCAGCTGCTGGAGGGAGATGGACAGAGAGTGTCCCATGTCACGCAGTGCTACATGATAGTCGGACGCTCACATGCAGTTACACGGTGTTTAGATGTGGGCGTGGTTTGCATTTTGGTTACGTAACGAAAATGCGCAGAATCTGAACGGCTCGTAGATCCACATCAGACGGGACGGCTGATCCGGGCGGCTGTACAGACACTGCAGAATTTGGTTGCTTTCCTCCTTCTCTGAGTTGGCAGGCTGAGGGGAGACCACTTTATATATGTTAAAGCAAGAGAAAACCTGTTTTTCATAATAGGTCCCCTTTAAGCGCTCTCAAGTTGTCACATGTCAGAACTTGAACTAGATGATGGCCTGCTCCATGAGGATCTCTCAGTTGCAAAACATCTACTTCCTGGTTGCAGGAACTGTGGCGTTGGTAGAGAGTTCCTCAGTGAGCTCATCGCCAGCACTTGGGCTGGCGTGCACGTACATGAGAGACGGAGCGGAGCGGGCAGGGCGCTGCATGGAAATCAATAGAGTCATTCTTCTGCAAAGATAACAGTGATGGGGAAACAGTGAGCTCATGCTGAGAGGACAATGAGATCCTAAAATGATGCAAGGCCTGAACGGATGAAAAGAGGAGTGATAGAAAATCAGGAAAGGTGTGGCAGAGCAGCACGTGTGATCGGGTGTGTCTGGGATGGATTTCGGGCGGGTGTGTCTCGCCATGGAATCAGGGGCGCCGGATTCATTTCAGAAGTGCGGGGGCCAAAAAGTGTATAAGTGCGTGCGTGCGTCGCCGTCGTCCAGTTCAGCACCACGCCGTGCTGCAATGCGGCGCGGTGCTGAAAGGGAACCTTGTTGCAGAGAAACCCTGGTAACCCTTTACAATAAAGTAAAATTTAGAGTAGGCTAGTTACCAAAACCCTCATTAACATTAAGGCATTTGCTTTGCAAATAAATGAATCTATTTAAACGACATATTTGCAAAACAATTTTCTGAACTGACAAGGAATGAAATAATAATAATGGGCATAAGATAATAATAATAAGCTTTATCATTAAAAAAAATCCTTGGTAAAGTAAGGAAATTTCACTAACAACAAAGTAAAAACTCATGGATTTTTATTGAATTATGATTTTTCTTATGTTTACGAATGTCTTTCTCCCGCCGGGTCTGCTCTACCTAGAAACAGGAGTGTAAAGGCCCCGGTAGGTTTGTGATTGGCCAGCACACAGCATGCTCTCATTACCCGTTTGACCTAATAGGCAGGAATGATTTAAATGTCTTATTACAGTAAGTGTTGCAATATAGGGGCATTTGAGGAGTGATTCAAGACTTAAAAAGAATGTGAGAGGAGTGGGCCCCCCCCACTTCCTGCGCCATTGCATGGAATGATTCGTGCACTCACCAACAGGTCGATGCTTTCCCGGCGTCCCAGGGACTCGTGCGCCACCTTCTCAGTGCCGGGGGTGAGGATGTACGGGCTCTGGCTTCCAGCAGGCTTCATGTTGGGCAGGCTGAGAGAACGCAGGTCTTTCACTCCCTGCTCCACCTTCATCTCATCCCCCGGCTTTGCTATATCAAAAAAAAAAAAAAAAACAGAAAAAAGAAACTGAGCTTCGTATGAAGACGACTCCTAAAAAAACTGAAAATAGTTCACGATGTTTAATAGTATATATTATTTGTTGAGAGGGATAGTTAAAATTATGTAATATATGTTATATATTTATTGGGTATGTAGCACATATATATTTATAGGGATATTTATGTAGTTTATATAGTGTATATTTATATAGACGTATATAATAGTTGTATTTTCTAAATATTGATATAATATTTATGTAATATTTATATTTTCTATATACTTATATGGATAATTATGTAATAATAGTCATGTTTACGTAGTATTTATATAGATTATATTTATATGGATATTGTGTAGATATAATAATAGCAATAATGTAAATCCATAGAGTTATAAAGGGGTAGGAAGTAGGAAAAAGTGTAAACTTCTTCCTACTCCTTTTTTTCGAACATATGTGAATATGAAGTGGTAAATGTTTATCTTTTTATTATTATTTTTACTTTCATTTTATATACATGTTCGAAATAAAATAAAAAATTCAAATTCAAAAAACTCAAAACAATAAGAAGTGTAGAGCTAACACAAACATTAAAATGATTGATTTTTAGCTTATTTGTTTAAGTTGGGGAGGAAACAGAATAAATCTCTTTGATAGTGTTCAGAAACCAGCAGAAGGAAACTGAGACCAACATCACAGGCTTTAAGAGTGTTTCACCTTTGACCTCTGGGTTTCAGGCTGAGTGCAACTCCACATCCAAGTCCAGAGGCCAGAATCAGGTGAGAACATTTCAAAAGAAAAGCGATTTTTCACGGCATTAGATCTCATCTAGGACTGGCCTTAAAGGGCCTTTGATCCAGAGCTCCAGTAAGCAGAGAGGAGAGGAAACTAACTCTCTATGTTAGTCATTTGACTAGTGTGCATTATTTTTCTTCACCTGTGAATGACAGCAAATCAAAAATATGACCCCGGAAACAGTGACGCTTGATAATGGGAGACTTGCATCCTGGTCCATCTCCTCCATTTAACTACAGAAAATGTCACATATGACAGCAGTTTGTTTGATCATAATGATGTTTCTTTCCCCAGCTCTGCAACCGGTGTCTGTTTCTTTTTATTGGTGGTCAGAATGTTATAAATGACGGCGTTATGACGGATATATTACTAATGTATGGTATTATTAGTGCTATTATAGTGTATTAGTATAATTATAGTGTTATTAATATATTATGATATTATGCATATATAACTGATGTGTGTGTGTGCGTGTGTGTGTGCGTGTACATGTATGTATATTATTGTTGTTGTTATTGTTGTTTTTATTAAGTGTAGTT
This sequence comes from Cololabis saira, assembly GCF_033807715.1. Lineage (NCBI taxonomy): Eukaryota > Metazoa > Chordata > Actinopteri > Beloniformes > Belonidae > Cololabis > Cololabis saira. The sequence goes on from NC_084598.1 coordinate 8,713,361, forward strand.
ATGCTAGGAATGTATGGCCAGAGGTGTCAAGTAACAAAGTACAAATACTTCGTTACCTTACTTAAGTAGAAATTTTGGTTATCTATACTTCACTGGAGTCATTATTTTTCAGACGACGTTTTACTTTTACTCCTTACATTTTCACACAATTATCTGTACTTTTTACTCCTTACATTTTAAAAACAGCCTTGTTACTCCATTTCATTTCGGCCTTTAAAAAAAACTATCCAGTTAAATTGCTCCATCCGGATAGAGTGAATTTGGTTGTGGTTGTTTCAGATGTTCTTGTCCAGTTTTGTTCTTACATCCGTTCCCTCAGATTCCTGCAACTAAACTTGGATGTACATTCCAATAAAGGTTAGGATAAATGATAACATGCCTCTGAAGTTTGACTTTTTGCACCATTACAATACTTATAGGCAACTAGTCATCATATCTCCTGCTCTCTGAAACACATGTTAATGCTCAATAGTACACATATATGGTTCTTTAATATATTTGCATTATACTAAGATGCATTCATTTTCAATGGCTTTTGTCCTTAATGGCTTTTTTCCCCCTTACATTACTTTTACTTTAAGTAGTTTTGAAACCTGTACTTTCATACTTTTACTCGAGTAAAAAAACTTGAGTTGATACTTCAACAGGAGTATTTTTAAACTCTAGTATCTATACTTCTACCTGAGTAATGAATATGAATACTTTTGACACCTCTGTGTATGACATATGTATTTATGTCTTAGATGTTATAATTTATGTAATATTTTATATATATATATATATATATATATATATATATATACTTTATGGACCCCAGGAAGATTAGTGGTCGCCAAGGCAGCAGCTAATGGGGATCCATCCAATAATCAAACAATAAACAAACCTTTAACTTTGAGGTAGTGTCCTCCAAAGCGATAGGCCTCGAAGTTGAGGGACAGCGGCGTGTTGGACTGATCCAGGAACAAGTCGACCCGTGACAGCTCAATGCCGTTCCTCTCAAACACCGGGCCCAGAACCTCCCTGATGACGGGACACACAAAACACAGGCGTTTCACAGAGATGATAAGAGCTACTACCGCTGCTCTGCTACACTGCAAAAACTCAAAATCTTAACAAGAATATTTGTCTTATTTCTAGTTGAAATGACTCATTTTTAGTAAAAAAAATCTAAAATCAAAAAAATTACACTTAAAACAAGACTCATCACTGGAAAAAACAACAATTTCCACCTGTTTCAAGTCGATTTTCACTTAAAATAAGTAGAAAAATCTGCCAGTGGAACAAGATTTTTTTGCTTGTAATAAGAAGATAAATCTTGTTCCATTGGCAGATTTTTCTACTTATTACAAGTGAAAATTTACTTGAAACAGGTGAAAATTGTCAAATAAATTATTTTTCTGGTAATGACTCTTGTTTTAAGTGTAATGAGATTTTTTGACTAAAAATGAGACATTTTAACTAGAAATAAGACAAATATTCCTGGTAAGATTTTGAGTTTTTGCAGTGAATTCCATTCCATTTCAGATCATTTTTGTTTAGATTTAGTTATTGTAAGGATCGTATTTTATTGTTTTATGTGTGCAATGTTGGACCCCAGGAAGAATAGTCTTCACTGCAGTGAGGACTAATGGGGATCCGTAATAAATAAATAAATAAATAAATAAATAAATCCGCTGGTCTCACCTCAGTGTTTTCTTTTTCATAGCAGGTACGATTTCTGTGTTGATGTCCACGTTGAGGTCAAACTTCAGGCTGAAGCACTCCTTACTGGGATCCTGCAGAGAGAACACCCCAGCATCAGCCTGCTCCAGAGAGCCCCCCCCCCCCGCCTGTGAGCACTATGCAGAGCCACCGGGGGGCTCCAGAGAGGAGCGGCCCCCCCCCCCCCCCCCCCAAAACAAGAACAGGAAAAAAGACAAGAAAACAAATACAGGTGGGCATTCCACCACATAAAGAAAAAAACAACATCAAAACACATATTTCAAGTTACACGTTCGAAAGGAGTGGGAGGAAGTTTAAACTTATTTAATCCCACCCCCTTTCCACAACTAAACATAAATTATACGTCTGAATTTATATTTTATACACTAATTTGTATAAATATATATCATTTTTACAAAATAACCTGTTTAATACAAGATGTAACCTCTGTCATAAATATAATATAACTATGATATAAATATAATAGGTATATATAAGTATATAAACATACAAAGGCAATATAACACAATAGCAGAACACACACAGCTGGTGAACTTTAAACACAGTCTTCACTTTTATATCAAACCATTTCTTTATATTTCTTCTTAAATTGTTTTATGTTTATACATTATTTTGACTCCAAATTCAAACCATTCCACAGTTTAATTCCACAAACTGATACACAAAAAAACGTCTTTTTGTTGTACGCACAAATAAAGATTTGAAGTTTAGGTTTAGATTTCATTTATAAAAAAGGTTTGCAACGACTAAACTCCCTGCAGAAGCTCAGAGCGGAACATCACATTAGGATTCTTTTTTACCGTTCATTCATAGAGAGTATTCTCACTTTTTGTTTTAATTGCTTGGTTCTTTTCACTGTCAACAGGTAATAAGAACAAACTCAGTATAGGCTATATATATATATATATATGATTGAGAAAACTCCATTAACAGGCGATAATAATCTACTTTTGACAATAACTATTTAGTCTACAACTCTACATAAATGATTCCCATGACGTGAGTCATGTGACCAATGTCAACTTTAGAGAGGAAAAACCAGCTAGCTAGCTGTTTAAGAAAAGAAAATTCGTTGCGAAATTGACTTGGCTATTTCATATTTAACGCTAGTTAGACGTTACTCCTTCCACGTCTGACGAGGCCAAAGTTTCATCAACCGTAACCACATATAGGCTAATAACCCAGTCAGGAATTGGTTAATAAGGTGATATAAGCAGAATAAAACACATTCAAAAGTTATTATAAGCCAGGCTTAAAACTTGACACATTAAAAAAAAAAAAAGGGAAAAAATAAGAATTCCAAGCGGGGTCCCTGCTCTGTTTTTCTCTCATCCAAGGAGGAGTCCCTGGGCTAAAAAAGGTTGAAGACTCCTGTTGTATATTGTTCTGTTTTTTTTTGTTTTTGAACATGTATTCTGACTGCCACAGATGCAAAAAGAATTTCCGAAAGGACAATAAATTGAAACTAACTAACTAACTAACTAACTAACTAACTAACTAACTAACTAACTAACTAACTAACGCCTGCTGTATTTCACAACCCCCTGCCTGAGACATTCATGATTCTTCTAAGCTCGTTCCAGGAACAGAAGTGAAACCGCAGCGTCACTGAGGGGGAAAGCGGGATTCGTTTGTTCTTTTTCTGCATGACAGCGATGCGACTTACATCAGTGTGTCGTCTCCGTGGCTTTTTCTTCCCAAGCTTCATCCCTACTGGTTTACGCTCCCTGGAGGACAATAATTACAGACATAATTACACCTTACAGCTCCAGCCAGGGAACAGATTAATACACAGAGAATCCGTCTGCTGGATGTGATCATTAGGACTTAACCCTTGTGCTGTCCTAGGGTCAAGGAAGGAGGAAGGAAGGAAGGAAGGAAGGAAGGAAGGAAGGAAGGAAGGAAGGAAGGAAGGATGGAATGGAAGAAGGGAGGAAAAAAGGAAGGAAGGAAAGGAGAAAAGGAAGGAAGGGAGAAAGGAAGGAAGGGAGGAAGGGAGGAAAGAAGGAAGAAAAGAAGGAAGGAAGGAAGGAAGGAAGGAAGGAAGGAAGGAAGGAAGGAAGGAAGGAAGGAAGGAAGGAAGGAAGGAAGGAAGGAAGGAAGGAAGGAAGGAAGAAAAGAAGGAAGGAAGGGAGGAAGGGAGAAAAGAAGGAAGGAATGGAAGAAGGGAGGAAAAAAGGAAGGAAGGAAAGGAGAAAGGAAGGAAGGAGAAAAGAAGGAAAGAAGGAAGGAAGGGAGAAAAGAAGGAAGGAATGGAAGAAGGGAGGAAAAAAGGAAGGAAGGAAAGGAGAAAAGGAAGGAAGGGAGAAAGGAAGAAGGGAGAAAAGAAGGAAGGAAGGGAGAAAAGAAGGAAGGAAGGGAGAAAAGAAGGAAGGAAGGAAGGAAGGAAGGAAGAAGGAAGGAAGGAAGGAAGGAAGGGAGAAAAGAAGGAAGGAAGGAAGGAAGGAAGGAAGGAAGGAAGGAAGGAAGGAAGGAAGGAAGGAAGGAAGGAAGGAAGGAAGGAAGGAAGGAAGAAGGAAGGAAGGAAGGAAGGAAGGGAGAAAAGAAGGAAAGAAGGAAGGGAGAAAAGAAGGAAGGAATGGAAGAAGGGAGGAAAAAAGGAAGGAAGGAAAGGAGAAAAGGAAGGAAGGGAGAAAGGAAGGAAGGGAGAAAAGAAGGAAAGAAGGAAGGAAGGGAGAAAAGAGGAAGGAAGGAAGGAAAGAAGGAAGGAAGGAAAGAAGGAAGGAAGGGAGAAAAGAAGGAAGGAAGGTAGGGAGGAAAGAAGGAAGGAAGGAAGGGAGAAAAGGAAGGAAGAGAGAAAGGAAGGAAGGGAGAAAAGAAGGAAGGAAGGGAGAAAAGAAGGAAGGAAGGGAGAAAAGAAGAAAGGAAGGAAGGAAGGAAGGAAGGAAGGAAGGAAGGAAGGAAGGAAGGAAGGAAGGAAGGAAGGAAGGAAGGAAGGAAGGAAGGAAGGAAGGAGAAAACAAGGAAAGAAGGGAAAAAAGAAGGAAGGAAGGGAGAAAAGAGGAAGGGAAGAAGGAAGGAGAATTAGGTCATTTTGACCCAAAGACAGTACAAGGGTTAAGAAGGCGTTTCGTAGCAGCAGATGTTCCTGCAGGGGGAGAGGACTGGAGTCAGGAAGAGTCAGGAAGAGTCAGGAAGAGCGTGAACACTAGCTGGACGGAGCGGAAGGTGACTGACCCGCGGTCGTTGCTCCCCTCATCCTCTTCCTCCAGATCTGGGGGGGGGGCTGGTGCGGGGGGGACAGGAGCGCGTGGACACGTTTCGAGCCAGGATGGAGGCTTAAGGTTAAGAAAACACAGCAGTTATTCCCTCTGTTTGATCATAATTGAGTTAACAAACTGAGCTTTGAAAAGTTCTCACCCAAACAGCTTTCCTGGATGAGAATATTGGATTTTTAAACAGATTCTTTAACAAAAACATTCAATCATACTTCTGCAATGATGTAAAAGACAAACATTACAGGACTGTCTCAGAAAATTTGAATATTGTGATTTTCTGTAATGCAATTACAAAAACAAAAATGTCATACATTCTGCATTCATTACAAATCAACTGAAATATTGCAAGTTTTTTTAATTGCATTACAGAAAATAAAGAACTTTATCATAATATTCTAATTTTCTGAGACAGTCCTGTATGCTCTTAATGTCAGAACTTGCCTGAGAATCTTGTTACTACGAATTAATTGTGCATTTATAGACTTCCTGCAGACGGCAGCCCCACATAAGGATTCAATCATAGTTTTACTGGATCCAATTTCGGAACATTTCTATCACAAATCTAGCGGTGCAGCAAGAAATGAGGTCAAATTAAAGACACTGATGCTTAAATTCTCAGAATTAAATGAGAAAGGGGGATATATTGTTTTTGGAACAAGCATGTTTCATATTCACTGGTGTTATCTGCAGGAACAACTGTGAGCTCGTCAAAACTGCATCAAGGTGAAATAAGTTATCTCAGGGATGGAGGTCTCAATGTCAGGGCTGGAGAATAAATACTCAACAATCTGCAGGGAGAATTCACACGAGCCTGTCTGCCTCCAGACCAGACCGCTGCTATTCATCCCCCAGATCACGCAGGACCAGGACTATTTCTGCCGGTTGCTACAAATAACCAACCAGCCAGAGCTTTGTGAGCAGGAATAGGAATGACAACATGCTTCTTCTGCAAAGACACCTACAGGACTGTCTCAGAAAATTAGAATATTATGATAAAAGTTCTTTATTTTCTGTAATGCAATTAAAAAAACAAAAATGTCATACATTCTGGATTCATTACAAATCAACTAAAATATTGCAAGCCTTTTATTATTTTAATATAGCTGATTATGGCTTACAGTTTAAGATTAAGATTCCAGAATATTCAAATTTTTTTAGATAGGATATTTGAGTTTTCTTAAACTGTAAGCCATGATTTGTAGTTTTGAATGCATGCTTTGTAATGAATCCACAATGTATGACATTTCTGTTTTTGTAATTGCATTACAGAAAATCCCAATATTCTAATTTTCTGAGACAGTCCTGTATTTTGATACGTCTCCTCAACATAAATGTGAAAATGAAATGTGGTCAAATATAAGTCAGATAGCAAGCATGATGAAAGCATGATGTATCAGAGTTACCTGCTTTATAGCTTTTACAGTATTAGTTTGAATGAAGCAACCCTTTGATATGAGAAACCAGCACAATTTGAACCATCACATTTAGAATTCCACTAGAGACAAAGGAAAGAAACTGCTAAGGCACAAAACAGGGAAATAACTGACATCATCTGCCTTATATAGGCAACAATAAAAAGTCGGCGTGCATGATATTTACACAGTGAAGTGCTGTAATGAGGTAATGGAATGACATCATCCCCATCAGCCGGGGGGAGAAGAACCAAATAAAGAAAATCATCTACCTTGAGGTTGTAAGTCAAATCGAGGGTGCCGGTCAAAGTGCATGTTGTCTGTGTTCTCTGAATGGCATCGTGAGTCACATGACTCACACAGGTGAAGTGGGCTCTTGCTATTCAGGTCTTGGCAGTCTGGATGGTGGCAGACCTAAAACAGAGACACAAAAACACAGAGGACACCAGGTCAGACCCGCATCGCTGCAGAGTACACCGAGTCTCGGCGTAAAAATACAGAGACTTCAGAAGGCCGAGCCAGTGGAAAGGGCACAGCAGTCGCACGTATTTAAAACAAACAGCTCCCTGCCTGACTATTGTTTCGGCCATGATTAAATAACTAGTGAGGCTGCCACGAGCATTCCTGAGGTCTGGTGACTCCCACCTTCCCACCATCTGTCCTGTCCTCTGCGGCTCGACAGCTAATTGACTTAAAATCAGTTTTTCCACCCCGTAATGCTGATCTGGGGGGAAGCTTTGTCCCGACTTAATCTGAGACTGCATTCTGCGGAGGGAAACGACGAGTCTGAGCAACAGGTCAAGGAGCTGGGACGTCCAGTACTCGAGTTGTAAAAAAATAAAAAATCAGGGGGGATGGTGGATTTTATCATATGGGGACAGATAATTTGTGCTGATTAGAAATAATATAATATATTACAAATAATAGCAGTGACCAAAACACCTGCAGAAATACTGCAGGAATGACATAGCAGCAGTTAAATGCAGCCTTCTGTAAGCTTTAAATATCCACTGGGCTTACATCAAATACATCAAAACACAACAATAAAAAACACTTTTCTGAACTTATCAATATGACTCTGTCCTTCACAGGATAAGTAAAATGGATCACTGCAAAAACTCACAATATTAACAAGAATATTTGTCTTATTTCTAGTTAAAATGTCTAATTTTAGTAAAAAAAAATCTAATTACACTTAAAACAAGACTCATCACTGGAAAAAACAACAATTTTCACCTGTTTCAAGTAGATTTTCACTTGAAATAAGTAGAAAAATCTGCCGGTGGAACAAGATTTTTTTGCTTGTAATAAGAAGATAAATCTTCATCTGGATAAATCTACAGATTTTTCTACTTATTTCAAGTGAAAATTTACCTGAAACAGGTGAAAATTGTCAAATAAGTTATTTTTCTGGTGTTATTTTTCTGGTGATGACTCTAAATGTTGAAATAGCAGTAAAACCACATTCATTGATGAAATGACATAAGGGATGGAAAGGGGGGATGGCAGTTTTACAGGGGGGATGATTTGGACCGTTTTTATTTCAGGGGGGGATGCCATCCCCCCTCACCCCCCCTCTTCCCCCCTCAACTCCAGTACTGGGGACGTCTCCTGGCTGCGATTCTCCCGAGCCCCACCGGCTCCCGAGCTGCAGAGCGCTGCGGGATTAAGGATCTGTCTGTCTCCATCCAGACATATCAACCCCCCCCAGCCCACCCCACCCCAGGGGGCTCTCCCCCCGCTCGCCAGCACCCACACCCGCCTCAGGAAGAGAGGATGTATGGGGAGATACAATGGAGGTCCAGCTAATGTACTTCCACTCATTGTTTCCATGTACTTGGGAGGATCAGCTCCATCAGATCAATGTGTGTGTGTGTGTGTGAAGAGCTGAGAGTGTGTAGCCTCCATGTCGACCACCAGGGATATGTGCGAGTTAGACGTCAGACTTGATAGACCCGTGTTAGCAGAGCTGGGTAGAGGAGCCAAAAATTGTACTCAAGTAAAAGTACTGTTACTTCAGAATAATATGACTCAAGTAGAAGTAAAAAGTAGTCATCCAAATAATGACTTGAGTAAAAGTAAAAAAGTACTTGGTGAAACAACGACTTTTTAACACAACCATTCAAACAGACAAAAGTACAAAATAATCATCTTCCTGCAAATTAAATCAATAAAATAATAAAATAAATTAAAAATAATAAAAAATAGCTTGAATTAAAATAATCTGAAAGTAAATTCAAGTACTTTAATAAATAATAAAATAAATAAAATAATAACAGAATAAAAAAAATAAATTAATATATATATTTCAAGCCTTTGTACTTCTCTTTTTTAAGATTGACGCGTACGCGGATAAAAGGGAAAAAAGAAAAGTAACAGCTCAACGTAGCCTAATGTAGCGGAGTAAGAAGAACAGTTTCTTCTTCACAAATCTACTCAAGTAAAAGTAAAAAGTATAGTGATTCAAAACTACCCCTTAAAGTACAACATTTCCCCAAAACTTACTCAAGTAAATGTAATGGAGTAAATGTAACTCGTTACTACCAACCTCTGCGTGTTAGGGACGTTCTGCCGCTGAAGCAGGACGACACGCACACAGTGGAACAGGTTGCCATTACCTTGCCATCAGGTGGCTTGATTTTATTAAAAAAAAAAAGTAATTTCATTCAGAAACATTTAGTTACTGTGATGAATACAAAGATGTAAAGTACAAACGACCCCTTTTAGAGACTTTGTGTACTCCTACAACTTTCAAATATCTGTTTCTCTGCAGGGACCCTAATGAGGTTGGATGACATCAAGTCTTCCAAGGTTCCAACATTCATTTCAATGTATTTTCTGTTCTCACTCAAACTGCTTCCTGTTTGCATCGGCTTGGCACTTAAAGGAGCATGAGGCTCCTTTTAAGAAATGAGACTCTCTAGCGCCACCCTTCGCAACGACTGCCGTCGGGGGTATTGCAGCCAACAGCGAAGCCGGCACGGGAGAACGGGGAAAACGTGCATGCAGCGTCATGTGACGTCACATCCACAGGACAGCGCAGGAAACTCGGCCCCACAATTGCAGCACATTTTGCAGCACACAGCCTGTTCAAGGTAATGGAGAGATACACTAGAGGGCTCATTCTTTTTGGTTTGGAACGCTTCATCTGACATTATTACTAGAAAACTTAAAACGTATACTAATTTTTCTCATAAATCCTGCCTCAATCCTGCATCATGCTCCTTTAACAAAAACTCCTTACTGTTGAAGAAGCAGCCTCATCAATGTTCCTTTTGATATGATCGTTACATGCTTTACGTACCTTTGCAAATTGTTTTCTTATGTTTAGATTGTTGTACGGCGACCTTGAGTGCCATGAAAGGCTCCAAACAAATGGAATGTATTATTATTATTAATATTATTATTACTAAAGCAACAAGCAGAGGCAGTTTTAAAAAGCAACTAAAAAGGTTCCTTTTGGGTACAGACATACACAATGTTCAATATACAGGACTGTCTCAGAAAATTAGAATATTGTGATAAAGTTCTTTATTTCCTGTAATACAATTAAAAAAACTAAAATATCATACATTCTGAATTCATTACAAATCAACTGAAATATTGCAAGCCTTTTATTATTTTAATATTGCTGATTATGGTTTACAGTTTAAGATTAAGATTCCCAGAATATTCTAATTTTTTGAGATAGGATATTTGAGTTTTCTTGAGCGGTAAGCCATGATCAGCAATATTAAAATAATAAAAGGCTTGCAATATTTCAGTTGATTTGTAATGAATCCAGAATGTATGACATTTTTGATTTTGTAATTGCATTAACGAAAATAACAATATTCAAATTTTCTGAGACAGTCCTGTATAGTGTATGGAATGTAGTTCAATGTAGTTAGAAATCGTGATAATTACCACTATAGTGACGTTACTAATGTAATGATGTGGGCGGGGTTAATGGAGTGATGTAATTGTATTTATTTATATATTCATATATTTAAAGTGTAAAGTATTATATGACGTATATATATATATATATATATATATATATATATATATATATATATATATATATATATATATATATATATACTATATATATATATATATATATATATATATATATATATAGAAAACAAAGAATCCAAATCAAACATTACATTCAAAAGAACAATTAAAGCCTGTATGTTTAGTAAATATAATGAAATATGTTAGTTAAGTTTGATTGACATACCCATAGACGGTGGTAATTACATTTTTTTAAATTTTTTAATTTTTTTTTCACTTAGTTGTTGTTGTTTTTTTTTTTTTTTTTTAATTTATGTTATTTGTGAAGTTATTTCTTGGAAAAAGGGGCAGATCAGATAAGATTCTTCTTCTTTCTGCTCCCTTTTCATTCACAATTTAATAACATTTGTATTTGTATTGAATTGTTTTATTTTTTATTTTTTGAATGAAATAAAGAATAAATGAAATTAAATGAAATGAAATATAAATGTACTTTTATGTGAATGTACTTTTAATTTTTCATGGACCCCAGGAAGATTAGCTGTCGTTTTGCATCCGCCAATGGGGATCCAAAACAAAACAAAACAAAACAGAACAAAACCCGTTAGGCCATGTACCGCACGAGGAGAGAACAACTTAGGACAAGCAGACAAACACCCTCAGCCTGAGTACTCTACCGTCACACAGTGCAGCTGGGAGCTGGAGTCCCTGCAGGCTGGATCCATGTCTGGAGTCACTCAGGACCCCGCTGGACCGGGAACTTCTAGTCCCTGACGTCCCTGATGTCCCTGACGTCCGGCTCACTTGCACTGCGACAGGCTCCGCGCAGCCACAACAACACGCCGCCTCATTAATCCACTCCCTCCACGTCTCGCCAGGTATAATCGCCGCCTCTACAGAGCCGTTTGAGGCTGGAGGAGAACGCCGTGGGGGAGGAGGGCTAAGGTCAAGTGAGGGTGAGGATTCCTAGTGACGACAGGAACCCCGGCCAGGAAGGAAGAATAAAAAAAGGTCAAGTCTAGAAGCTTGTCAGAGTACAAAGCTCCCCGTAATCTTACGGCTTAATTGGTGGCTGTGCTCTGTCAAATGCAATCTGACGGTCCTGCGGAGATTAAAAAGCCCCCGCTCTGAGCTCCACGAGCCAGGATCCTCTCCTCTATCCCCCTCTCCTCTCCTCTCCTCTCTCTCCTCCTGACTCCTCCTCTCCCTCCCTTCCTCTCATACACCCAGGGTTATTGCACCCAGGCAGAGCCCAAACTAGCTCCTCAATTAAAGACAAAAACAAACATGTCAGAGAGTTAGAGCTGAGGATAAACTCAACAAGACTGACCTTATGGCAAGCATGACATGGGGGGTAAAGAATAATTCATATTTAATACCGATTCATTTATGTAGTGACAACATTGTATGTAGCTACTGCCGAGGTGACCTATGACTGCTTTTCATGCATCAATAACCCTTTTAAAACTCGAATATTGACAATAACCCGAATTTGCACGGCCATGTAAACACCAATAACCCCTTTGAATAACCCGAATTTGCTCATATTCAGGTTTTTAAAAACCCGAATATGACCCCTGGGTTACTCCTTTTAAAACCTGAATATTCAGTCATGTAAACGCCAAACGGAATATCCCCATCAAACGGAACAGGAATTCGTTTTCTGCACATGCTCTGTTCACAAGGAATCCTGGTCTTTTGAGTCCAGGAAGTTCTTATAAACACGGAGAAACGCAAGACCAGGAGGAGACTAATCACTTCATAAATGTAATGATGGATATGAACATTTTGGCATTTGTAGACGGTAGAAAGTACCGGGATAGCGAGATTTACAAGAAAGTGAGCGAAAAGTTGCGCTAAGCAGCATTTGTTTTGAATTTGGATACAGGAAGAAGAAGCGGAAATGACGGGAATTGCGTCATGATGTTCTCCGTGCGTCACTGGTTTGATCGGGATATCCCAAATGATTAATTACCATGTTAACGGAATATTCCTCGATTTACCAGTCAATCTACGCTCCTACCCTCACCTATGGTCATGAACTTGACCGAAAGGACAAGATCGCGGATACAAGCGGCCGAGATGAGTTTCCTCCGCAGGGTGGCTGGACGCTCCCTTAGAGATAGGGTGAGGAGTTCGGTCACCCAGGAGGAGCTCGGAGTCGAGCCGCTGCTCCTTCACATTGAGAGGAGTCAGCTGAGGTGGCTTGGGCATCTGTACCGGATCCTCCTGGACGCCTCCCTAGGGAGGTGTTCCAGGCATGTCCCTCCGGGAGGAGACCCCGGGGAAGACCCAGGACACGCTGGAGAGACTATGTCTCTCGGCTGGCCTGGGAACGCCTCGGACTCCCCCCGGAGGAGCTGGAGGAAGTGTCTGGGGTGAGGGAAGTCTGGGCATCCCTGCTGAGGCTGCTGCCCCCGCGACCCGGGAACGGATAAAGCGGCGGACGATGGATGGACGGAATATTCCGAATGTTTCAGTAACCGGAATATTAGCAATAACCCAAATTTTGACTGCATGTAAACGTAGTCAATGAGAGCGCTCCATCGTTGCTACTGCAGACGGGGACTGAAACTCGTGCTGAAACACACCAGTCTTCTCTTTTAAACTGCTCATTATCAACATTTCTGGATGAACGGCCGCCCATGCGGCACAAAGTTCCAGGTAGAAACGTCTCTCCCCTTGATGCACTCGCCGACCTCCGTCCACAGCGTTAGGACTAGGACCGGGGCTCCAGCATCACCTGCCTGTGCCTCTCTGAAGTCCGCTCAACCGTCCCCTCGCACGGAGGTGGGAGCTTCACCATGAGGTGTTGGTGCGGCGCCCCGGCCAATCACAGGCCATATATAGACATCGTGACCAGATAGTTTAGCTTTCCTCACCGTCATGCAGAGGCTTTCACATTCCTGCCTCAAATAAAGCAGACCAAATTAAAAAAAAATGGATAATAAAGAACAACCGACTTCAGCCAAGATAAACGACTGCAACGCAGGACGGAGACGGAGCTCTGTTGCAGAGTCCAGAAACGCAGGATGAAAAAAAGCCAAATAAACCTACAAAAGCATGTAATCTCCCACTCTGGACAGATACCTGAAAGCAGATACCTGACAGAGCCGGGTATGTGCAGCCCAGATGTTTCAAATACTGAACATTCCTATCAATTAATACCAATGACCTGATTTGGATCATCCATCCATTTCTGGATGTGGATCAGTCCCGAGCTGAGCAGCGTGGAGGAGGAGCCGAGGACGAGAGGCTCCAAGCAGCTGACGGGGGGCCAGCTAGCCCCAGCGAGCCCCAGCTAGCCCCAGTGGGCCACAGTGAGCCCCAGTGAGCCCCAGTGGGCCCCAGCTAGCCCCAGTGGGGCACAGCGAGCCCCATGGGGCCCCAGCGGGCCACAGTGAGCCCCAGCGAGCCCCAGTGGGCCACAGCGAGCCCTAGCAAACCCCAGGGTGCCACAGTGAACCACAGGGAGCCCCAGGGGGCCACAGCGAGCCCTAGTGGGCCACAGCGAGCCCCAGGGGGTCCCAGCTAGCCCCAGCGAGCCCCAGTGGGCCACAGTGAGCCCCAGTGGGCCACAGCGAGCCCCAGGGGGCCCCAGCGAGCCCCAGTGGGCCACAGCGAGCCCCAGGGGGCCCCAGCTAGACCCGTGCTAGCCCCAGCGAGCCCCAGTGGGCCCCAGCCGGCCCCAGCTAGACCAACGAGCCCCAGCGAACCCCAGGGGGCCACAGCGAGCCCCAGTGGGCCACAGCGAGCCACAGGGAGACCCAGGGGGCCACAGCTAGACCCCAGCGAGCCCCAGCGAGCCCCAGCGAGCCACAGCGAGCCCCAGCTAGAACCACGAGCCCCAGCGGGCCCCAGCTAGCCCCTGCGAGCCCTCGCCAACCCCACGCCGCCGTGGGCGACGTGTGCCAGACCACATGTGTTGTGTGAGTGTGTGGGGGGCGTCCCCGGCATGCGGCCCCTCAGATGTGCCCGGATTAGCAGGGTGTGGGTCGGGGCAGACACTCACAGCCCCACCTTCATCTCTCCCACAACAGCTGAGCTGAACACACACGTACGTCCAGCACAACTGCTAACCTGTGCTGGGCTTAGCACGTCTGACGCCACGTGGCACCTGCTCAGTGCAACCCCCCAACACACACACACACAGTATAACAAATGGAAACACAAGCTGGCTTGTGTCCCGCAGGAGACGTGCAGACGGCTCTCAGCTATCAGAAAGCTAAGCTTGTGTCTTCTGACCACCGCCGTCACACTCGGACCTACACAGAACCCCGTACGTCTGTGGCAACACGGTGCGACTGCTGTCCGTGCCAACAGTTTGACGTTACCATGGCGCAAACAAATGGCTGCTTTAACCCAGCGCCGTGACCCAGAAGACTTAACTTGAGATTTTCAGCATCTTATAAACGTGATTCACGACCAAGGAGTTTGGACAGCTGGCTACATCCCGGCAAGCTGGAAAATCCGGGGGTAATAAGTCTTTCTGCATGGACTCAATATGATGCATGGAGGGAAAGGCCGCCCATGAATTCAAATCCAGATTTCGCAGCGCTGACTGGTGCAAGGGCCCATCGATCACGGGGCCACTTTGAAGAGAATCTGCTCCGTCATGCTCCTTAGGATTTCGCAAAAGCCAAATCTCCACCCCTGCCCCCCCCCTAGCCCTCCTCCGGAACATCCTGTACAGCCAGAGCACACCTAGTCATCAGAGTGATGACAGAGCAGGCTGGAAGAGCCACGGGCTATGATTTCTTACAGAACGTATCCTCTGACGGATTAAAAAGAAATGTGTTTATCGCTGTGTAAATGTTGATCAAGAAGTTAGTGAGCTGCAACTCCCTCATCACAACTAGAGAGAAGTAGTTGATTATTACAAAAATGACGGCAGTTAAAATCGTTCATTGTGTTTTCTGGTCATTTTAAGATCAATTATTGTCCACGTCGGTCCTGGGGGGCTTTTACATTCATGGAATACAGGACTCAGAAAATTAGAATATTGTGATAAAGTTCTTTATTTTCTGTAATGCAATTAAAAAAAAAAAAATTTTTGATTGAAAAGTTGATTTGTAATGAATCCAGAATGTATGACATTTTTGTTTTGCATTACAGAAAATGACAATATTCTAATTTTCTGAGACAGTCCTGTATAAAAAAAAAAAATAAGAAAAAACAATAGCTGTGGTAATAAGTGAAATAAATTAATCTTGATTCCAATTCTGGGATGTAACTTCCATATCCCTCTTAAAATAATGAACTAAGCTGCATCTTCCTCAAGCTTATCAGTAAACAGAAAACTCAAACAAATATTTGGTTTTGTTGTTTTGGTTTTTTTTTTTAACCCTTGTACTGTCTTTGGGTCAATATGACCTAATTCTCCTTCCTTCCTTCTTTCCTTCCTGCTCTCTCCGTCCGTCCTTCCTTCCTTCCTTCCTTCCTGCTCTCTCCGTCCGTCCTTCCTTCCTTCCTGCTCTCTCCGTCCGTCCTTCCTTCCTTCCTGCTCTCTCCGTCCGTCCTTCCTTCCTTCCTGCTCTCTCCGTCCGTCCTTCCTTCCTTCCTGCTCTCTCCGTCCGTCCTTCCTTCCTTCCTGCTCTCTCCGTCCGTCCTTCCGTCCTTCCTGCTCTCTCCGTCCGTCCTTCCGTCCTTCCTGCTCTCTCCGTCCGTCCGTCCGTCCTTCCTGCTCTCTCCGTCCGTCCTTCCGTCCTTCCTGCTCTCTCCGTCCGTCCTTCCGTCCTTCCTGCTCTCTCCGTCCGTCCTTCCTGCTCTCTCCGTCCGTCCTTCCTGCTCTCTCCGTCCGTCCTTCCTGCTCTCTCCGTCCGTCCTTCCTGCTCTCTCCGTCCGTCCTTCCTGCTCTCTCCGTCCGTCCTTCCTGCTCTCTCCGTCCGTCCTTCCTGCTCTCTCCGTCCGTCCTTCCTGCTCTCTCCGTCCGTCCTTCCTGCTCTCTCCGTCCGTCCTTCCTGCTCTCTCCGTCCGTCCTTCCTGCTCTCTCCGTCCGTCCTTCCTGCTCTCTCCGTCCGTCCGTCCGTCCGTCCGTCCTTCCTTCCTTCCTTCCTTCCTTCCTTCCTTCCTTCCTTCCTTCCTTCCTTCCTTCCTTCCTTCCTTCCTTCCTTCCTTCCTTCCTTCCTTCCTTCCTTCCTTCCTTCCTTCCTTCCTTCCTTCCTTCCTTCCTTCCTTCCTTCCTTCCTTCCTTCCTTCCTTCCTTCCTTCCTTCCTTCCTTCCTTCCTTCCTTCCTTCCTTCCTTCCTTCCTTCCTTCCTTCCTTCCTTCCTTCCTTCCTTCCTTCCTTCCTTCCTTCCTTCCTTCCTTCCTTCCTTCCTTCCTTCCTTCCTTCCTTCCTTCCTTCCTTCCTTCCCTCCTTCCTGCTCTCTCCGTCCTTCCTTCCTTCCTTCCTTCCTGCTCTCTCCGTCCTTCCTTCCTTCCTTCCTTCCTGCTCTCTCCGTCCTTCCTTCCTTCCTTCCTTCCTGCTCTCTCCGTCCTTCCTTCCTTCCTTCCTTCCTGCTCTCTCCGTCCTTCCTTCCTTCCTTCCTGCTCTCTCCGTCCTTCCGTCCTTCCTTCCTGCTCTCTCCGTCCTTCCGTCCTTCCTTCCTTCCTTCCTGCTCTCTCCGTCCTTCCGTCCTTCCTTCCTTCCTTCCTGCTCTCTCCGTCCTTCCTTCCTTCCTTCCTTCCTTCCTTCCTTCCTTCCTTCCTTCCTTCCTTCCTTCCTTCCTTCCTTCCTTCCTTCCTTCCTTCCTTCCTTCCTTCCTTCCTTCCTTCCTTCCTTCCTTCCTTCCTTCCTTCCTTCCTTCCTTCCTTCCTTCCTTCCTTCCTTCCTTCCTTCCTTCCTTCCTTCCTTCCTTCCTTCCTTCCTTCCTTCCTTCCTTCCTTCCTTCCTTCCTTCCTTCTTCTCTTCCTCCTTCCTTGACCTGAAGACAGCACAAGGGTTAACCAGAGATAATTTTGAACTAGGTCATTATTTTAAGAGGGCGATGCTATTCCAACACTAAGATTGTGGTATTCTCTGGTAGAACGGTCCAGATGGTTTCCAAAGAAGTTCTAAATGGATGGATAGGTGTGTCCAGACTCCAGACTCCAGACTCGTACTCCACCATGAAACCCACCAGTGGGTTCCTGTGGTCGGGCCTCCTCCGCCAGGTCAAGTGGAAACCTCACCCCTGATCCACCTCCTGAGCTGAGGTCCATCCCAAGCGTCCAACATTACATTTTACTTTTACAAGAGAAAACTCTTTTAAAAACTAATTGCTCGGTTTGGTGAAACGTGTCCTTTAAATGAACACCACAATTAAAGAGCAGAGCACGGCCGCTTCCGTGAGCGTTTCTGTGGGAGGTGAGGCAGCCGGCCGAGCCCCGACACGAACAGCCAGAGGCTGGGAAAGTTAACACACCAAAACATGTCAGGATAACTCCGATAACCCACGTCTCATCTTCATATATTGATAGGGGAACCTGGACGGTCTCAAAAGAAGACTTTTTTTGATCTCTTGTCAGAGGATCAGTTCAAGAAGACATTGACTGCGTTTCCATGCATCAATAACGCTTTTAAAACCCGAATATTGGCAATAACCCCAATTTGCACGGCCATGTAAACACCAATAACCCCATTGAATAACCCGAATTTGCTCATATTCAGGTTTTTAAAACCCGAATATTGGGTCATGTAAACACCAAACGGAATATCCCCATCAAACGGAACAGGAATTCGTTTTCTGCACATGCTCTGTTCGCAAGGAATCCTGGTCTTTTGAGTCCAGGAAGTTCTTATAAACACGGAGAAACGCAAGACCAGGAGGAGACTAATCACTTCATAAATGTAATGAAGGATATGAACATTTCTGCATTTGTAAACAGTAGAAAGTACCGGGATAGCCAGATTTACAAGAAGGTGTGCGAAAAGTTGCGCGAAGCAGGATTGGTTTTGAATTTGGATACAGGAAGAAGAAGCAGAAATGACAGGAATTGCGCCATGATGTTCTCCGTGCGTCGCTGGTTTGATCCAGTTATCCTGATGATTAATTACCATGTATACAGGGATAACCCTGTTTGCTCACGCATGGAAACAGATTATTCCCAATGTTTCAGTAACCGGAATATTAGCAATAATCCGAATTTTGACTGCATGTAAACGTAGTCATGCATTAGCCAAGAAGATCTGAATTAAAATGGGCAAGAATGAAAAGTACCATCAGGACAGAAGAAATGCAAAAGCTTAAAGTTTGAATAAATCTCTCTTTTTTTCCTCTTAGCGTGTTCAATTATGTTGCCGACAGGAGGTGGGAGTGTTTGTAGGGGTGGGGCGGGATTACAGTCAGGAAGTTGGACTCGTGTACAACACGTAAACGTACTGGGCCGGACAGGAAAACATAAGATGAAAAGGAGAGAAAAAACGTATCTTATTAGAATACTGTGAAAACAGGAGTTCCCACACTTTATCCCTCTAAAGTACAGTACAGTACACACACACACACACACACACACACACACACACACACACACACGCACACACACACAGCTGTTTGTCATCCTGGTGCCCACACCCACAGAGAAAACTCAGCTCCCTGTCATTGTTTCATCACCAACCTCCAATCACGTCCACACGTCCACCTGAACACAAAACACACCCAACGAGCACAAACTACAGTTAGTTCCTGTCCTTTATTTTTTTTGTTCAGACTGCGGGCGACATCATGCAGCGTTTAATTACACAGGCCGGCCTCGGAGCCGAGAGGGATGCTTTACGGTCCTGTCCCAACACGCAAGTCATGGGCCATTTGGCAGCCAGGAGAGATCGTCGTCAGCTCGGAGTGAAGTTTGCATTAACGCCTCCGTTCATCAGTCACGAAGGGCTGCAGGAGTCAGCTCCGAGGCAGCCCCTGAACCTTTACCCCCCTGCACCAGCCAGCCAGAAAACATTCAGGTACAGTCCAATAAACACACCTACACACCCAAGCGATTGGTCATGCACGGTCTTGTTCGGGGACTATGACTGCAGTGAAGTCAAACTTCCAGACAGACTTTGGTCAGACCAGCTCACACTGTCGGCATCAAACGACTCAGAGCCAACCCCAAACTCAGACGCAAGCACACATCATCAGCGCTCATAGTCTACAGCTGACGGGAAGAAGACAAGCACTGTCTCCTTTTTACAGTTAAATGCACTCGTGTATGACCTTTGCCCTGCAGGCAGGGCCGCCGCAAGGGGTGTGCGAACCGTGCGCCCGCACGGGGCCTCGCGCCCCAAGAGGCCTCGCACTATGGGCCTTTTTTTTTTGCGTTTTTTTTTCCCTTTTTTCCCTTATAAATATCAACAGTCACGTTCCATTACAGACCTAAATGTGTACTAGTCTGTGCATATCAATAAATATATGTGCAATGTGCAATGTGTGTCTGTTGTTCAATACAACTGATCAGACCAAGCGCAGACACAAGCTGCTCTGATCCAGACGGGTGGAGTTGGAACAAACTGTCACACAATGTCGAGAGAACGAGACAGATTCAGGAAATTTCCATCAGGGGATGAAAAAAGAAAAAAACTAAAGAAAATGGAAGAGTTTAATGCCTCTCTGAAAGGTTTGTTTGATACATTTGTTACAAAAATCACCGATCCGACTCAAGCAGCCGTGGGGCCCCGCGTCGAGGCAAGCCCAGATGATGATGAGGCAGGGGAAGGTATCCAGTATTTTGCTAATTGGAGAGTTAAAATTGCGCATATAGACACTCGATGCGACCCGAAAAACCCAAAAATTTCGGGGGCCCCCCGGCCATTTCACACAGGGCCTCGCAAATCTCCCAGACGGCTCTGCCTCAAGGCACTCAATAAAGACAACATGCCAAACAAGTGCACCTCAAAACGTCTGGTGAAACCGCTAGTTTCACTAAATCTCACCTCCACAGAAGAGCTGGATGAAAACCAACATCACCAGACCCAAACAAATAATGGCTTAGAGAGGAATGACCAACAGTGGAAACAAAATGCATTTGCACAAAAATTTTACTTAACAGATGAACAGAACCCTTGAAAATGCCCCCCCCCCCCCCGCCAAAATAAACTTTAAACTCCATGATAAGAAAAATAAAACATAATTTTCCTTTTTTACTTAGCAAGGAAGTCAGTTTTAGGCCACGTTTACACATAGCCGGGTATTTACAAAAACGGATATTTCCCCCTCTACGTTTGGAAAAATCTCTTCATTTACACGAACCCGCATAAATACGCTATTAAGGTGCTATGAGCAGCCAAACCTACAGGGGGCAGTGTAACGAGAAGATAAAGTCATGCTACCCAATCAGAATCCTGGAAAAAAACATCAACAAATGACACGAGTAACTTCCAGTTACTTCCAAGATGAACGAGAGTCTTTCGTTTGGAGTGACAGAGAAGTGGAGTTACTTTTAAGTGTGACTTTAGAATATAAAACAGGTAAAATACAAGAAAATATTGACGGTGGCCAAACAAATTGTAAACACAGGTCGCACTCATGACGCTGGTGACGTTTCTGTTGCATAATGTGACGTTCTGAAGTCTAAATGTCCGTTTCTCTCTGTTTACAAGCAAACGTGAAGACGGGGTTTTTGAAAATCTCCACTTTGGCTGAAGTTTTCAGAAATGATAGTTTTTGGTGGGGACTTTGAGCTTCGTTTTCGTGTAAACGAACGGCCAAAACGCATGAAAACACCACCGTTTTTACTACGTGTAAACAGGGCTTTAGTTGGTTTATTCTGAAATTCTTGGTTTATTCTGAAATTCTGAGTGTGTAAAATGGAATGTTTTTTGTGGTTTGGTTCTGGCTGGTTTCAACAATTTAAGGGTTGAATTCCATTACATCTCATTTTTGTTTAGATTTAGTTATGTTTTAATTGTAAGGATTGTATTTTATTGTTTTATATGTGTGCAATGTTGGACCCCAGGAAGAATAGTCTTCACTGCAGTGAGGACTAATGGGGATCCGTAATAAATAAATAAATAAATAAATAAATAAATACATAAATAAATAAATACATAAAAAAGTTTAATCACGAGCTGCACGCTCTAGTTATATAAATCTTAAAAAAAGAAAATAAATGTCATTGAACTTTAAACAGTGGGTTCGCTGACATCTGACAGTATCTACTTCAATCTACTTTTCAGTTTTGGTTAGTCCCAGCAGAAACTGGCTGAGTAATTCAGACAGATGATTGTCCCAATGCTGCATGGAAGCTTCAAGGCGTCCTGCATCCTAGAACCAGGCCTCAGTTATTGCAGGATATTCACCGGGATTCTGCCGGGACGTTTCTGGGCTGCTGCTTATGTGAGCATCATAAAGTCACTACTGTAAATCAAGCGTTAAATAGCATTTCTTTTTCCTCTGGTAATATTTTTTTGTTGTATAACTGTATGACTTCCTCCTACTTCCTGAAACATTTGAGTTGTTATGGTGAGTTTTTATGTAGCTGGGAATTCTTAGTTGTAAAAAAAAAATCACTAAAGGGGAGAAAGTGACAAGTAAAGCAAAGATAAAAGATAAAGTAAAGCATATTTTTCAGTAAAGACTGATGAATAATATCAGCCTAACAAAGAAAGATTTTAAGAAAAATGCAATTTCTTTAATACTGATTTATCTACTCACTTTTTCCCACATTTTCCACATCTAAATGAGTGGACAATGTTTCAATTACAGGGTTAGTTATTTTGTGAAGCAGCTGGTGGGATTTAAATCCTTCTTACCAAGTTTGGACCAATCAGGATTTATCAGTATGTAGTGACCAGCATGGTATAAAAACCTTCTAAACTCTGTACAGTTGAGTGTGGTTTTGCCCAGTCCAACTGACTGCTCAAAGTTTCCTCCTGACGTTGATTGATAGGTCGTCCAATCTCCTACCAGGCCTTTTTCTTTTTGACAGTTCTTCCCAACACCGAACAGTCTCTATGGATGAATTCTCAAATGGTTCTGTGAACCGAACCATCTGATGGCTCAGGTGAGGTTAATTTACACATCCAGTGGTTGAATTAAAGCAGCACAATGTAACTTTCAGCTTTTGCTGAGTTTGGCGACTCCTAGGACAAAAGCGGTAGTGCTTTACCAGAAAGAACACTACATTTCCCATGAGCACCAGCGCGTACTGCTGGAAAACTCCTGTCCCCGTCGCTGCATTTGTTTAGATAATGAATGAAATAAGACGGGACGGACTTTCAAAACTACTTTTCGGTTTTCAGCGGTCGTTTGCAGGATGGATAGTAAAGAGGTCATGTATCTATTTTTGGCTAAACAATATAATATGACGATGTTGAAAATCACTAAGTTCAACTTGGTTTTATTAGTGAAGTCACCCCCGCCCTCCTGTCCTGTTTCAGCGTTTCTACTGCACCTTTTTCCTGTCACGTTTTTTAGAGAGACTTCGTCATAAACTAGTAGTCCAACATACTTACTGAGAAAATAAAAAAATACTTTATAACCTGTGAATAACTGAATGCCCATTCCTTATATTTTGCAGATCAGGCCTGCACAATTTTACAGTTCTCAGGAAAAAAAACTAGAACCCAAGACGAACCCCCTGTATGTGAAAACATTCTAATGTTGATTCTTATTGAACATAGAACTCTACATTTACATTTGTATCATAAAAAATCTGTCTCTCTTGTTGGACATCCCTCCTCGTCTTTCAGCTCACGCCAGCGAGTGAACGCCGGGCCAATGTTTATTCTTGTCCGGGCATTTAGCTTGTTACTCTCCCGCTGTCTTTTTCACCTCCTCCGATAAAACTTTTATTTTCTTGGGTTTTTCCGCTGCTTCGGCCATGACACCAGCTTCTGCTGAGCTCTGCGCTCCAAGCCCCGCCCAGCTTTCGTCTGGACTACGAATCGGGAAGGAGGGGGAAGTGACGTATGCCATAAAGCAGTCAAAGCCGTAAAAATGTGTAGTTTTCTAGTGTGGCAGGGTCCCTACCATGCACCTCTCTTTTTTTCTTCCTTTTTCCTTTTTTAATCTCGACATTTCGACTTTTTTCTGGACATTTCGACTTTTTTTTCGAGATTGTACTTCAACATTAATCTCGACATTTCAACTTTTTTCTTGATATTTCGACTTTTTTCTTGACATTTCACCTTTCGCCATTTGCCTTCATTCTAAGGCTTATACAAGACTTTTTCATTTTTTGCGACTCCAGACATATTTTTTTTTGTGTTTTTGGTCCAATATGGCTCTTTCAACATTTTGGGTTGCCGACCCCTGCCTTAAACCATGACAGAGGTTCATTAAACCTGTTGGAAGTTGATGTACCATCACAATGACTCTGGAAATATGATATTAAGGTGGAAAAGTTACATAGTGCTGCTTTAATGTATCCTCTCAGGAGTGTCAACCAAATATACGATATTAGCTTCTGTATTAAACATAATTAACTACCGAAGGAATATTTCTGAGAGGAGTGTGTTTTTCATGGTGCTGGGTGTAAATCTACAAAACGTCTCTCTTACAGTAGGTTTCATTGTCCTCTCCCCCCACGGGGCCTCCTGGTATAAACTGGAGTGGGCCCACTTTCCTAAATATCGCACGGGGTTGCCATTAGCATGTGGCCCGAGCTGGCGGGATTGAAAACAGCACAGAGGGAAAGGCTGCGGGAGATCAAAGTGAAGCGAGGCCACGCCTGGCCCAGGTCGGATTTATTTTTCAATAAATAAACCTTGCATCTGTTGAGGAGTGCCATGACAGAGAGCCACTGCTGCTCACTGGCTTTCTTCTCTTGCCATCTGTCCTCTGGCTGAACGAGCAGGCAGAGGAGCAGAGCCAGGCGCTGCTTTTTACTGCAGCCTTACGCAACAGCACACGGCCTGGCCGTCTGCAGGTCTGGTCCTTATTAAAGCCCTCCGTCTCGCTGCCGTACAGTACAGTCCTCGCCGGGCACCTGTAACTGATACTCTGCAGCACTTTTCAGACGGAGGTTGCAGCTTTATTGTACCGAAACGAGATGTCTGTTAAGATTCTGCCATTCTGCTTCGGTGAAGTTGTACAGACAAACCGGAAGCTCCGTGTTCTGCGATGCCAGTTCACCTTCACACACTGACTGCGTTTACATGTCAATAACCCTTTTAAAAAGCAGAATTGGCAATAACCCGGTTTTGCACGGCCATGTAAACACCAATAACCCCTTTGAATAACCAGAATTTGCTCATATTCAGGTTTTTAAAAACTCGAATATGAGCCCTGGGTTACTCCTTTTAAAACCCGAATATTCGGTCATGTAAACGCCAAACTGAATATCATGATCAAACGGAACATGAATTTGTTTTCTGCACATGCTCTGTTAGCAAGGAATCTTGGTCTTTTGAGTCCAGGAAGTTCTTATAAACACGGAGAAACGCAAGACCAGGAGGAGACTAATCACTTCATAAATGTAATGAAGGATATGAACATTTCTGCATTTGTAGACGGTAGAAAGTACCGGGATAGCCAGATTTACAAGATGGTGAGCGAAAAGTTGCGCGAAGCAGGATATGTTTTGAATTTGGATACAGGAAGAAGAAGTGGAAATGACGGTAATTGCGTCATGATGTTCTCCGTGCGTCGCTGGTTTGATCCAGATATTCCAAATGATTAATTACCATGTAAACGGAATATTCCAAATGTTTCAGTAACCGGAATATTAGCAATAATCCAAATTTTGACTGCATGTAAACTTAATTCCGAAGTAAGTGGCTGGTTTATTCTGAATTGAATAGAATAAACCAGCCACTTCGGAATTAAGTTTAATTCAGAATAGGGGTGGGTTAAAAATATCGATATATCGATATATTTCATCGATATACATGTGTAGGAACGATTATTGATACATAAATCCAAGTATCGATTTCATTTTTTTTTTTTTTAAATCCCGATTTTTTTCCCCCATTCTATCACCCAGTGCTCCTTCCTAAGTTAGTCCTGGGCATTGCTCCCTCTAACAGCCCTGGGAGGCCCTGCACTGAGCTCAAGTCTCCTCCTTAACCTGAGGAGTGAGCAGGCTGCTTCTTTTCACCAGTCAGGGTGGGGCTTCTTTGGCCGGACGTAGCGCGTGGAAGGATCACGTTATTCCGTTATTGTAACTAGAATATCGATATCGAATCGTATCAGAAATCGTATCGTCTTGGGACCTAGTGTAGCGGAATCATATCGGGAGGTCAGTGATGATACCCAGCTCTAATTCAGAATGGCCATTTTCATTTGGAATTAGGTGTTTACGTGGTACATTTTTATAATTTTAAATCGGATTTAATTTAAATTCTGAAATAAAGAGGAATTAAACTTCCCATGTAAACGCACTAATTGTGTCATCAACTTTGAACCCAAAATTCCAGCTATGCACTTGCAAACAGCAAAGGTGCATGAGTTGTGCCTGGCCTGTGCAGGGTGAACTGATCATGTGACCCTCACACGTTCACCCATGTTGGTTTCATCAGCTGCAATAACAACTGCAGCTTGGATGTCCATCACTTCCTGAATTAAAAAAAAAAACAACAAAAAAAAGAACTGCTCTGCTAAATTTTCCATCACAAAGCCACATGAATGAGTCAACTCCAAGGAGTAATTTGAGTTAAAGACCTGGAAATAGAAGAGGTACTTAGCTCATGGAGAATAAAGCTTTGCGTGGACTGGAGGAATTTGCGATCCTGACTCACGCTGGACCCATTGTCAACGTCGCAAGGTACGGTAACCATTTTCAGTAACGTCTGCCTTCAGAATCCACACACTCGTCTGATAATTGACTTGTATGGAGAACAAAGCAGGTTGCTTTCACTTGATAGGACAACGAGACGTTTTTTGTCTCCTATGTTAAAATTTGATTTCAAAGAATATTTGACTACTCTCAGGAAATATTCTCTAGCTCATGAAGTAACTTTGAACACACATCCCGGGTTGACAGCAGCAAAGCCTTTTCTGGCATTATTGCTGTGTTTCAAAATCACATACAGTGCATTCGGAAAGTATTCACAGCGCTTCACTTTTACCACATTTTGTTATGTTACAGCCTTATTCCAAAATGGATTAAATTCATTTTTATCCTCAAAAATTCTACACACAACACCCCATATTGACAATGTGAAAAAAGTTTTTCCGAAAGTTTTGCAAATTTATTAAAAATAAAAAACTAAGAAATCACATGCACATAAGTATTGACAGCCTTTGACATAAAGCTCGAAATTGAGTTAAGGCACATGCTGTTTCCACTGATCGCCCTTGAGATGTTTCTACAGCTTAATTGGAGTCCAGCTTTGGTAAATTCAGTTGATTGGACATGAAAAAGTGAAGCGCTGTGAATACTTTCCGGATGTACTTAGGCCCTTACACTTGTGTTTTGAGACCTTAAGTGAGCTGACGCTGACAATTCTGTCATCACACAGTAAACTGCTTGTATGATGCACTCACATCTGTAAGGAACTTGAACGCCTCAAACCCTCAAAGGTTTCCATCTTGTACAGCACCTTAAGGGGGGGGGGGGGAGGGGTCTTTCTAGTCCTCTAGTGGTCCGACTTTGGTGTCGAAGATGAGAGGGAAGAACTTTAGGCCATGTTTACACATAGCCGGGTATTTACAAAAATGGATATTTCCCCCTCTACATTTTGAAAAATACCCTCAACTGCCAGTTACTTCCAAGATGAACGAGAGTCTTTCGTTTGGAGTGACAGAGAAGTGGAGTTACTTTTAAGTGTGACTTTAGAATATAAAACAGGTAAAATACAAGAAAATATTGACGTGGCAAAACAAATTGTAAACGCAGGTCGCACAAATGATGGCGTTAATAAATATGTGTTTTTCATCTTCTAAACTAAACTTTGTATGAGCGTGACTGAGCTAGAGATGGAACAAGAGTGAATCCCAGTGTTGTGGAAGTGTCCCCTCCCTCCTATAGGGGGAGTCTCCGAGCAGGAAGGAACATGCTAAAAGAAAACTCATCTTGCAGTAAACTTCCAATCCAAAGAAAGATTGCTAGACTTCAGACAATCCTACAGAGCAAACTCACATCTGCAGCTTACACGGAAAAGAATAAATACATTGATTTATCCATCCTGTTGGTGCTTGTAGCACCCTATAATGTAATAATTTCCTGAAAACGTAATAAAATTTGCACTTAACTCAATCGAAAATGTAATAAAATCCAATAATGTAATAACTTCACCAATAATGTAATAAAATATCCTGACTGATATTGTAATAACATTTTTACCGATAATGTAATACCTTATCACATTATTGGGAATTTATTACATTTTCAGCTGGGTCTTTTTTTTTCTTCCAAAACTGATAATGTAATACTTGACAAATAATGTAATATATTTGTTCATTTTCAGTCCAGAGTTCTACATTTTGTGTTTTAAGTATCTAAGAATGTTATGTACACTGGATTTGAAACACCAGAATGACGTTTGGGTTAAATTGCAGACTTTGAGTACTATGTAATATATTCCCAATAACGTAATAAGGTATTACATTATTGGTAAAAATGTTATTGCAATATCCGTCAGGATATTTTATTACATTATTGGGTTTTATTACATTTTCGATTGAGTTAAGTGCAAATTTTATTACATTTTCAGGCTTTATTACATTTTCAGGAAATTATTACATTATAGGAAATTATTACATTATAGGGTGCTACAGTGCTCCACATGCAGTTCCTGAAAACACCCGCTAAGCCTCCATTGATGGATGGCTGTTCAGGTAAGAAGTTTAACGAATAGCCAATCAGCAATAGAGTTCAGTCAAGCGTATCCAAACCATTTGAGGTAAGACTAGTCTACGTGTGGGTGCAGCCGTTATCGTAGCGATCTGCTGCAGAGAGAGCGCCTGCTCTCTTCACATACACAGACAGCATGACAGATCAGAGTTAAAGCAGGAAGTCTTTCTGTAAACTGTGCTAAATGTTTACAACGAGTTGGTCAACACTTTACTGTTGTACTTTCTCTTTAGCACCAGTTTCTTTAGTTTCTTTCTTTGAACATTTTTGGAAGATCAGTTTTAATTTCAACAATGCCACAGAGCTTCTGGACCTGATCCAAATTCTCAAAGATCTCGACGTTCCCGATCTGAAAACATATCAGGTCTCGAGTATTTTCCTACTCTTTCAAAAGATCCCAGATCAGATGCGGTGTGGGTAATTTTGCAATTTTTATCAGATTTGGACAGCAGTGAGACAGCACAATATTTCATAATATCTTCCTCCTCTACAAAGTGACACACAGAGAGGAAGGAGGTTGTTTCTTTTTTTTTTCCAAGATTACACAAAAACGTTTAGGAGAAATGGGACCACAGTTAATTACCAACACATGGATAGTGTAACATCAGAAAAAACTAAACTATGATGCATTTCCAACCTCTATAAACCTGTAAAAAGCCCTGTATCTTATCATTCTGTGCCCCCATCACAGCAACTATACAAAACAATGAGCAGCTGAAATCTGGTCCACATGCAGGAGTATGAGTGAGAGCACTTGCCAAATAAAGTCACTAAGTTAGGAACAAATGTGCTCCCAGGAAACAAACTCCTTTTTTGTAAAGTTAACTGTGCATTCCAGTAAAAGGTATGTTTCAACACGCACCGGAGTTCGCCCAAGAAAACATTACATCCTCATTTTTCAGCTGAGGAAATAGTTACGACCTCTTTTTCCAAACCAAATCTCAGATAACAAGACCTCTCTTTTGTTTACTTTTTCATAGGTTGAAACTTTTCATGAGAAAAAAAAGTTTGAATGTCAAATATCCACAGTTTTTAGACTCACTTTAAATTCAGACGGACATGATGAACCAATGCCCTCCGTCAGATGTTTACATGACACCCTGATGATACATGCCAGCGTCACAGAAAACAGCCAACGCAGTCAAGACGAGCAGATGAAGAAAGATGATCCGCTAAATCCTCTTTAACATGAAAAAAAACCAAAGCGAAGCTGGGTGGGACTCTTCGTTTCAAGGGTGATCCATACGACTCCTCCAGACGTGCTCACTCACCGGCAGCTGCTCCGTCTCTGCTTCAGCAAAGTCAAGTGTACAGACAATTGTCTGAGGCAATGCACTGGCCGGACAGCCTTCCTTTCCATCGCTTCAGGGGAAGAGGAGAAGGAGAGCTAGACAGGAGGGTGGTGAACAAGACCAAAAAAGGAGGAAGTGAAAGGGGGGGTGGGGGTGGAGGAGAAGTGGGTATTCCAAGTCAAATTAGAGCTCCAACCGAACATCGACTTGGACGCAAGCTGTTTCTAATATGACTTGGAAATTGATCACTTGGAAACCACTTCCAGCTTTGCTACAGAGATGTTGGAAAGGAGAGGACACTGGTGGGTGCCAAGGGGTACACTGCTCTGTTGATGGAAGAATCAGATGTAAAATATGCAGACTGAGAGGGAAAAAGCAAGACTTTAGAGCGCTGGACTTGCACAGTTTGTTGTCCCGTCTTCAGCATCTCACACGGGCAAGGAAGTGGACGACACAACAGTGAAGTGAAGGTCCGTGTGCTTAACAATCTCATAATCCAAAACCAACATCAGTCATTGGTCAGCTAAAGCAGGCCAAACAAGGAATTTCTCATTTTGTATGAGCAAAAAAGATCATTTCAGATTCCCTGGATTCGCATACGTTTGAGTTTTAGATTTCTTTGAAAAGGTCCAATTATTCTCAGTCCTGAAAATAATCACCAGCTGAAAACTCAGGTCCTACTTTTACAGATAACCAGACGGTGTCAGCTAAAGGAAGCAATACACCACTAGGTCTGTCCACATTATTCTAAGTCCCCCCTTTTCCATTTGACAAAAGAAACATGACACTTAGATATCAGTACTTGCCATAGAAAACGGTCCCTTAGTAAAGGCAGCCTGCTCGGGTTTCAGTGGAGGAGCCAAAACCAGGATCTCCAAGGTCCAACAGGTGGTGAAAGCTTTCAAACCCCGGCCGCAATCAAACTCGCTCGGTGAGTTTCCGTTTTTTTCAAGCTGCTCAAATAGTCCCGAGCTTTTGATTTAAACACTGGATGCTGCCGATGTTTCCCAGACAGATCCAGAGAGCGTGGCAGAGCAAGGGAGTCTCGCTGTGTTTACTAAGGCAGTGTGCTAGTGAGACACAGACAGAAGTAATCAACCCCGCCTTGACGCTCAATCACGCCCCCACATGCTCGTACAGATCCTGGCTGACTCATGTAAACTCACACTGAAAACAGAGCTTTTTTTCTCCTGAAAATTGCTCAAGGTTTAATAATTACCTCTGTTACGAGGAATCAGGAAAAAATCCGACTCCGATTCACTGAGCAGTCATGGAACTGTTTACACTGACCGAGCTTGGACTTGCTGTTCAGCTCTTCGTCTGAACTCTGACCCGCAGGGAGAACAAGGTCAAATGAGGGAGTTCATTCTGGCATCTGTCCAAAGTACTCTCGGAGATAAAAAAAAAGGAAAAAAGCTGTTTACATTTGGGTTTTTTCAGGGTGACGGGACAGATCAAATAGGACCACAAGAATAGGATCAATCAAGCTACGTTTTGAAAGATAATTCACCAATCTTATGAATTAATTTAAAGCAGCACTATGTAACTTTTCCACCTTAATATAACATTTCCAGAGTCATTGTGATGGTACATCAACTTCCAACAGGTTTAATGACACCTCTGTGATGGTCTGAGGGGTCTGTATCGCCTTCACTGGCACTATGTAACTTTGAGGAGCATGGTAGGAACCCTTCCACACTAAAAAACTACAAATCTTTACGGCTTTGACTGCTTTACGGCATACGTCACTTCCCCCTCCTTCCCGATTCGTAGTCGAGACAAAAATGGGCGGGGCGTGGAGCGCAGAGCTCAGCAGAAGCTGGTAACCCGTTGCTGTGTTGTGGCTGCAGCAGCTCCACATAACAGACGTGGAGAAAAGATCCTAATGGTCTAACTTTTCACCGCTTTCCTGCTCGGAGGCAGAATAACGGAGGCCGGCCAATTATCTGAGATAACAAATTAAAAGAGTAAAAGAGTCGTCGGCTCGGTTGGATCGCGGCTGTAACGAGTCCGACCAAACATAACGTTCCTCAGTAAACAAACAAACGCACACAGACGGGCGTCGGATCAAAACACGGGTTTATTAAACCACAAACAAACACTCACAGACCGGGGTCGGATCATTCAAACGGGTTTTATTCCCCACTTCTCCAGCTAAACGCAGTTGTTGGCCAGCTCTCTGCGGTGCGATTAATTTTGTTGAGGAAAAAATATTAACTATTTGATTTGTAGCTGCAGAGGAAAGAAATAATCTCACGAGGAAAACAAAAATATTGCTCACGCCTCGGAGCCTCTTCAGCATAATATAGCAGTCAAAAAAAAGCAAAGTAAGAGTAATACAAAACATGTACTGTATGTTGTACTATTATACTTATTTATTGAAACACATGGCGAGTCAAACATTTACCAAAGCAGCTGCCAAACACTCCTAAACAAGGTAGTAAGACGTGGGTTCTGCAGAACTGTGGCAGTAAATCCCTTCTAAAGAGTGCAGCTCCGACGAGGAGCTCCATTCTTTAGTAGGGATTTCATATGGATCCAGACCGTTAATAATCATTATTTTCTCCATATACTGCTCCCTGGCTTCCTTGTTTAAGGTATCCCGGTAAATTCCAGTTCCTTTCCAGCAGTTTAACATCTTTTTTTTTGCGTTCCGTCTGTTCACTTGGTGAAACAGAAAAGCATCCCGTCTTCTCTCAAAACAAATGCATGCGATGGGACAGGATCTTTCCGGCAGTACGGGCTGGTTCTCATGGGAAATGTAGTGTTCTTTCTGGTAAAGCACTACCGCTTTTGTCCAAAGGAGCCGCCAAACTCAACAAAAGCTGAAAGTTACATTGTGCTGCTTTAAACCTATAGTAATTCATCTGAGTCAGGTTCTCGTTATGATTTCAATCATGCTGAAATCATTTTGATGACATATTTCTTTCTACGTAACCTTTTATAGCAAACTAGTACGGAGTGCACTTACAGGAAACACCCAAATCACAACTTTCAGAATTTGAAGAGCCTGAGGAATACATTTCTATAACTTCAAATATATATATAAAGTGTATCTATAGAAGATTACAAGTCAAATACTGTAGAACACAAACTGCACTCAGCAGCAGCTGAGCCGGACGTACGCCGGCTAGAAGTGGAACGTTTCAGGTCAGTTCTCTCATCCTCTGCTCTTTCCTTTGCTGATGAGCAGGAATCTGTTGGAAGTCTTTCATTGAATTTACACATCAGGAATGGAAGCTAAATCTCAGAATTGACCAAAGTTGCTCATGAAACTGTACATTTGTGGATATGTTCGGTAGGTTCTGGAGGCGTGCAAAGTATCAGGTGGTCTCCAATCAAGTCCACACTGTAGCGCACTGTAGAGACACTGAACAATGCTTCTTATCTCTCAGGTCTGTAATTAAGACCAAAACGCATCTGATTTGGACGGACTACTACATGCTCTGCTGCTGCCACGTTTTCAGAAACCTACACCATCTCATCTCAGTGGGGCTTAAACATTCGGAGAAGGAGCACTTTTATTCCAACCAAAGATTACTACTCCGCAATTTTTAACCTGATTGAAGATCTGCTCTGAGCTAACGTCAATCAGTCTGATCTGTTGTTTACATTAGGCGTCTTAATCCTGCCCCGATGATTCATATGATTCATGTAATTCATAGAGCAACAGCCAGTAATATCGTTTCTGTGTTCGTTAGGTTCTGTTTTTTACGGAAGAGTATAAGGGCCAGGCAAGAGAAAAAAATTTTGAGAGTGGAAGATTTTTTTTTTTTTATTGTGCACATCGAGAAAAAAGACGAAATGTTGAGGAAAAAAGTTGAAATGTCGAGATTAATGTTGAAATACAATTTCGCCTTTTTTCTCGACATTTTGACTTTTTTCTTAAAATTTTGACTTTTTTCTCGACATTTCGACTTTTTTCTCAAAATTGTACTTCAATATTAATCTGGACTTTGACTTTTTTCTCCACATTGACTTTTTTCTCAACATTGACTTTTTTCTGGAAATTCTACTTCAACATTCTCGATTTTTCGACTTTTTTCTCGACATTTCGAGTGCATAATGAAAAAAAAAAATCTTCTCCTCTAAAATATTTTTATTTTTCTCCTGCCTGGCCCTAATACTCTTCCGTAGTTTTTTTTATAATCAAACTTATTTTGATTTAGCCAAGTATCGGATGAGAACTGACTGACATAGTAAATGCTGATACAGGTCGGTCAGAATAGGTCTAGTGTGCTTGTCTGTGTGTGTGTGTGTGTGTGTGTGTGTGTGTGTGTGTGTGTGTGTGTGTGTGTGTGTGTGCGCGTGTGTGTGTGTGTGCATGTGTGTGTGTTTTAGTATGCAGTCTCCTGCGCTGACCATCGCCACCACCAGTTAATCCAAGATGAGCCATCTTTAAAACCCCCAAATCCCTGACAATTAGCTAGCAGACAGGAACAAAAATGAAGTCCCCTGAAGATTGGGTGGGTGGGGGTGGGGGTGGGGGGCATATTCAGAGTGTCGAGCTTATTTAGAAGACGGTACACTCACAAGCACATCACCACAACCCTGAGGGAGTGGAGAACAGCGGCAGTGCCGTTGCTGGATTAAGAGAAGTCTGACCTCCTCTATTGGCGCTTTTCCACTAGGGGTCTAACGTGCCGAGTAGATACTTTTCTGTAACTATTCTGCCGAGGTTCTAAGTGGCTGAGTCGGCCCTGGATCTGACATCATCACACTACAGGCCACCGATTGGTCGGGGGGTTGGAGTCAGACGTCTGAGTCACGAGGAGGAAATCAGTGAAAGAGAGACTCTCGGATTCTTGTTCATTTTATTCAACAGGCAACGGCAGCAAAAGTCTGTTTGGTGATCCAACTCTGAGGTGCAGATGTTCATAAACCTGGTGGCTGAGGAGAGAATTAAAAAGGGATGTAGACGGGCGATAAGGAACGACCAGATCTACCAGGAGCTCTGTCTCTTCATAGCTGCTCGCGGCTCCAGCTGATTTCTCATCAGTGCCGACGAACAAAATAAAAAAAAAAAAGCGTTGCCGCTTGAAGCTTCTCTCACTCTCATTTTTTAACTTGATATCGAACACAAGCAGCACATCTATCATCTCCTCCAGGTTCTACATCTTCAGTGTTGTTGTCTTCTTCGTTAAGATCACACAATCAAATACGTCACAGCAGCTTCTCTCCAACCTCCCACTTCTGCTCCAGGTGCTCAATTGTTATGGAAAAGAAACTTGGCCGTGTCGATTAGAGCCGAGTAGGTACTAGCGGAAAAAGCGCCATAAGAGCTCCAAAATCAGTTCTACAAGGGAACGGTTATATTAAAGTGAAATACAAACGTAAATGTGAGCATTATGAGCGTAAAAGATGAACGACTTGGTGCAACAAAAACAGATGAGGAGGAAAAAAGAGAGTTAAAGCCAAATATTTCCCCCCGTGATGACGCTGGAAGTTCCATGGTTTCGGGGCTGGCGTTGGTTCAGAGCGACGGAGGCCGTGAGCCACACGGCCATAATAACACATTGTAAATTGGAGATTATTCAAAGCTTATTTTCGCCTCTCTTGAGTTTTGTAGACCGTCATTCTCAAAGCATGCCATTAAGCAGATTCTTTAAAACACGTGCAACCAACAATTAGTGGAGTTTGTCGTGAGATGATCTTTGCATGAAAGGAAGTTTGTGTGGAGGGCAGGGATCTGTGGGGGGGGGGGGTTGTTTTTTCAACTTATCACCTCAGTGGAGCCCTTCTATTTAGTCTTTGAACCTTAGTCACTGGTCAGCTCATACAAATGCATTTCCACTGGACAGTCGGTCAGGTACCCTCTTCCTCTCTTCCTGTTATTCCGCCTGCTGCCACGCTGCTTCCTGACAGGGATGCTCCTGGGGGAGGGTCGGCCTGCAATCACTGCCCTGACCACGTTCTCTGCTGTTTACACTTCCTTAGGAGACATTGTATGCATGGAAAAACATGTCAGCGTCCAGCTTGTTTGTTATTACTAGTTGACTTTCAACCTGATGGACCAGCCCTGCTGGGCCGTACGTGACGGACAGTTCTCTGCTCTCAGACCTGTGGCCCGTTTGTTTTGTTCCGATTCAGGGGCTAAATCGATACAGTTGCTTCGTTTGTGGCGTTTGTGTTCACAAGGCAATCGTCTGTAGCGGTTCAAAGCTGTTAACAAATGCCATGAGAACCAACTGTTCTCTCATTGGTCAGAAATGAACGCGGAAGGAGTTTCCTCTTGCGTACCCCGGGATAAAAAACAACTATGGAGCATCGTAAGTGAGTGTGGCTAGTTTGTTTCTGTGTGGATTCTGTTCTCACTGACTGCGTTTACATGCATCAATAACCCTTTTAGAACCTGAATATTGCAAATAACCCGAATTTGCACGGCCATGTAAACACCAATAACCCCTTTGAATAACACGAATTTGCTCATATTCCGGTTTTTAAAAACCCCAATATGACCCCTGGGTTACTCCTTTTAAAACCTGAATATTGGGTCATGTAAACACCAAACGGGATATCCCCATCAAACAGAACATGAATTAGTTTTCTGCACATGCTCTGTTCACAAGGAATCCTGGTCTTTTGAGTCCAGGAAGTTCTTATAAACACGGAGAAACTGTTTTTATTGCTAATATTCCGGTTACTGAAACATTGGGAATATTCCGTTTACATGGTAATTAATCATTTGGGATATCTGAATCAAACCAGCAACGCACGGAGAACGTCATGACGCAATTACCGTCATTTCCGCTTCTTCTTCCTGTATCTAAATTCAAAACAAATGCTGCTTCGCGCAACTTTTCGCTCACCTTCTTGTAAATCTGGCTATCCCGGTACTTTCTACCGTCTACAAATGCAGAAATGTTCATATCCTTCATTACATTTATGAAGTGATTCGGGTTTTTAAAAACCTGAATATGAGCAATTTCGGGTTATTCAAAGGGGTTATTGGTGTTTACATGGCAGTGCAAATTCGGGTTATTGCTAATATTCGTGTTTTAAAAGGGTTATTGATGCATGGATACGCAGTCTACGTGAATAATACTCAATATCTTGGTTTCGATCTGCTGCTGACGTTTCACTTCTTTCACTTTGCTATGTTGTGCCAGAACCACCTACTGAACTACTTTTGTTAGGATGCTCTACTTTTGAATGACGAGCTTCAATGAAACCAACCTAAAAATAGCAACCGATCAGACATACTCACTTCCTTCTGGGTTCTTACAAATATGTGGGAGTCACATTTCAACACATCACATACAGTAAGGGAAAAGAACAGACCTCCTGATTTCACCACAGCCAATGAAGGTTGTGTGTGTGTGTGTGTGTGTGTGTGTGTGTGTGTGTGTGTGTGTGTGTGTGTGTGTGTGTGTGTGTGTGTGTGTGTGTGTGTGTGTGTACGAGAAGGGCATGTTGCAGCTTGAAGGAGTGGCTGGTATCCATATCACAGGCCTGTTCCCCCACTATGGAAAAATATCCCCATAAATCATGGAATATCATGTCAACAAAAAGCGAACTCGGGGAGGACATCAAGAGCGCTTTCAACGTGAGTGTTGTATTCACTGTCCTTTCTTGCCTTTCCCACATGTGGAAAAAACTATTTCCTTGATGCCCGACGAATGTCTGATGAGTCAGCTATAGTACACTCACAATGTTTACAGTTATTAACAGACGACTGAATCACAAATGTGACGCAACCATGAAACTAAAATAGTCATTACCAGACTGGCTTTTGTTAATTGTGGGATTTGACGGATGTAATCTGATTACAGTTGTTGTCCTCAAATGATTCATGGGAGAGAAACAGCCATCAGCCACAGGACTGAAACCCCTCGGTTAATATCTAGTATCATGTAGTATCACTATCAGTCGGGCCGACTTGGTGCACACACGAGCCCTCAAGCTTATGGATGGATGGATGGATGCATGGATGGATGGATGGATGCATGGATGCATGGATGGATGGATGGATGCGTGGATGATGGATGGATGATGGATGGATGGATGGGGGGACGGACGGACGGACGGATAGGTGGGGGGTGGATGGTTGAGGGATGGATGGATGGATGGATGGATGGATGGATGGATGGATGGATGATGGATGGATGGATGATGGATGGATGGATGGGTAGATGGATGGATGGATGGATGGATGGATGGATGGATGGATGCATGGATGGATGGATGGATGCATGGATGGATGATGGATGGATGATGGATGGATGGACGGACGGACGGACGGACGGATAGGTGGGGGGTGGATGGTTGAGGGATGGATGGATGGATGGATGGATGGGTAGATGGATGGATGGATGGATGATGGATGGATGGATGATGGATGGATGGATGGGTAGATGGATGGATGGATGGATGGATGGATGGATGGATGGATGCATGGATGGATGGATGGATGCATGGATGGATGATGGATGGATGATGGATGGATGGACGGACGGACGGACGGACGGATAGGTGGGGGGTGGATGGTTGAGGGATGGATGGATGGATGGATGGATGGGTAGATGGATGGATGGATGGATGGATGCATGGATGGATGGATGCATGGATGAGCGGATGGATGGATGGATGGATGGTTGGATGGTTGAGGGATGGATGGATGGGTGGTTGGATGGATGGATGGATGAGCTCTATAACAACTATGGCGTCTTTAAGAGAACAAATTTCTTAACAGGTGTTATTTGGATAATCTGAGCCCAGGTTGGGGATCTTAACAGTTACTTTTACGCCTAAAAAAATATTAAAACTTAAGTGGCATATTAACAGCGGAAATTAAAACAGCTTTTAGCTCTGGGCTTCCTGATATGGTGTGACTTATGTGCAAACGTAACTACGCAGTCGCTTACGTACCCGAACGTAAACCACGCAGTGACGTAGCAAGTTGTGTCCCAATCCCTAGGGGAAGATTACAAGGGCCCTACCTATTCTAGGGTGAAGTGGTAGTGGGTGAGGGCTAGTGGTAGAAAGTAGGGTGAACATTGGGATTGGCCCAAAGGGTAAGTATGTAAGAAGAGTTTTAACAGGGGGCCAACGAATGGAAGTTAGTGTAGGAGAAATATGATCAGAACTCTGGATGAGCTGAAGGCTGTTCAGTCATGTTAGGACATCTTCTCAATAAGGAATTGCATGAGCCCAATCTTAAAGTAACAAATGCATGCAAACTTCAGAGAGCCGGTACATACTTGGAATGCCCTACAGGCCGTCACGAGCAGTTCTCTCGATGCGGTCATGAACTTATCCCTGCTGGAGAAGACTGCTGCTGTCGGGGACTCACCGCCAGGGAGGGCTTGGCTAAAATCATTAGTGTGGTCGGTACGCAAAAGTAACACTGTATTATTAAGACCAATTGTCACGTGTCAGCAGGTTAAATGTAGCAGCTGATGGGTGTACCGTTTACAGAGGTCAGTCGAAACAAGCTGGATCCTCACAGATGGACTCCTTTAGATGATTGGCATTGATCCAGAAGTGTTCTTACACATCAGATTTTCAGCAAGCTAATTGCTGTAAACTGTGCAACATTAGTTACAGTATATACAGTAACACAGAGATGCAATCACACAGCTCCATCCTCAACTTTGTCTTTACACGTCTGTTCAGAACTTCCCTTCTCTCTTTCACAGAATCGACCTCTTTTGAAATCACGACCTTTGTCTGCTCTGACGTGCACCAGCATGACGCTTCACTGCATCATGAGAGAAGTGGAGAGGCCGGATAGGTTTACCCTGATCTGGATTTATATTGGCGTAATACGCAAATTTTAAGCACTCATGAAATGATGATGATATCTTACAACTAAGATTGTGTTTTATGTTGATGTTTTTAAGACATTTAAATCAAGCTAAAATATATATATATATATATATATATATATATACTATATATATATATATATATATATATATATATATATATATGTATATACACACACATACATATACATACACACACATACATATGTGTCTTTTAAAATGTCATT
Organism: Cololabis saira; assembly: GCF_033807715.1. Lineage (NCBI taxonomy): Eukaryota > Metazoa > Chordata > Actinopteri > Beloniformes > Belonidae > Cololabis > Cololabis saira. The sequence continues at coordinate 8,752,683 of NC_084598.1, forward strand.
AGACCATTTTTTTATTATTTTTTTTATCTTTTTATTGTGTGTTTTTGATTGTATTTGTGTATGGACCTTGAGTCTGGAATAAAGCATATCTATCTATCTATATACACAAGACTGTCTCAGAAAATTTGAATATTGTGATAAAGTTATTTTCTGTAATGCAATTACATAAACAGAAATGTCATACATTCTGGATTCATTACAAATCAACTGAAATATTACAAGCCTTTTATTATTTTAATATTGCTGATCATGGCTTACAGCTTAAGAAAACTCAAATATCCTATCTCAAAAAATTTAAATATTCTGGGAATCTTAATCTTAAACTGTAAGTCATAATCAGCAATATTGAAATAATAAAAGGCTTGCAATATTTCAGTTGATTTGTAATGAATCCAGAATGTATGACATTTTTGTTTTTTTAAATTGCATTACAGAAATAACTATCACAATATTCTAATTTTCTGAGACAGTCCTGTATACACACACACACACACACACACACACACACATATATAGTGCCTTGCAAAAGTATTTGGCCCCCTTGAACTTTGTGACCTTTTGCCACATTTCAGGCTTCAAACATAAAGATATAAAACTGTATTTTTGTATTTTGTGAAGAATCAACAACAAGTGGGACACAATCATGAAGTGGAACGAAATTTATTGGATATTTCAAACTTTGGCGGATCTGAGAGCGAGGAGCTTGAGTCATTCCAGTTTTGCAGTACAGGTGTAACTCATTTAATTGGTTTTTATTAATTCAATTTAATTGGTGTAGTTTAGTAGCATTTAGTATCTTTTAGAGCAGTGATTTGGGGGCTCCAAAGACTGAATGTGGTGATAGATTTATAGTTACAAAAGGTGGAGTTGAATTGGTATTTTTTTTTTTGTTTTTTTTTTTAAATCGTCATTTTTATCGTTATCGGGATAAATGCCAGAAATTATCGTGATACATTTTTTAGTCCATACCGCCCATCCCTAGCTGCCACCCCCGAAGCATTCAGGGGAAATTCAGGGCAGCATGGCAAGTGCGAAAATGGCTCTTCAGTTTTTTTTTCCTGCTCAGAAACACATTAGCTGCAACCGTTTACTTTTGGAGGAAGCAGGAAATGTTTTCCCAGAGACAAGGACGGAGATCCAAGTACAACATGAAAAAGTAAATAAATTAAGTGGATAAACAACTATTTCAAAGTGGCCCACCTCACTGAAGAAGTGAAACTCTGCAGGCTTAAGGATGGACTACTATCAGGTTGTTTTAGTAAGCTGTTAGGGTGCCGGCACACGACGTAGAAATGAATACGTCTCTGTGGGGAAATGGAACCTAAAAGCCTGCAGCCTTCAGCTCCCTGATACGGAAAGAGAGCCAACTGAGGGGGTGGATTAGCCTTTTGCAGGTGCCTGTCAGTGTCAGTTGGGTGAGATTTTTCTAGAGAACAGAGAAGCACTCAGTCACTACCTGGGAATAAAAAAAAAAAGAATAGACAAGAAAAACTCAACATCTTAACAAGAATATTTGTCTTATTTCTAGTTAAAATGTCTCATTTTTAGTCAGAAAAATCTCATTACATTTAAAACAAAAATCATCACTGGAAAAAACAACAATTTTCACCTGTTTCAAGTAGATTTTCACTTAAAATAATGGAAAAATCTGCCAGTGGAACAAGATTTTTTTTGCTTGTAATAAGAAGATAAATCTTGTCCCACTGGCAGATTTTTCTACTTATTTCAAGTGAAAATCTACTTGAAACAGGTGAAAATTGTCAAATAAGTTATTTTTCTGGTAATGACTCTTGTTTTAAGTGTAATGAGATTTTTTGACTAAAAATGAAACATTTTAACTAGAAATAAGACAAATATTCCTGGTAAGATTTTGAGTTTTTGCAGTGTACATACGATACACAGCTCTCATCTGACCGATATGATGATTAGCCATAATTTCTGACAGTATGCTTGCTAAAAAGAATAAGAAAAAAAAAGAGATAACAGAAGACGGCCAAAGACAATGAGAGGCAGGATGGGCACACAAGTAACACATTTTAAAATCTTATAAAGCTCTATGTGGTAGAAATAATCAAGTTAACTTGCAACAGGTGAGTTAAACTATTGGATATGAAAATAGCATCCGGAGGCCGAGTCCTTCACAAGTAAATATAAGGAGGTTCATGGAGAAACGGTTCAAACTCATATTGAAAAAAATCTGGGGATTTCATCACCTGCAGTAAACAATGGCTTTAAAACAGTCAGAGGGTCCGGAACAATCTCTTGACCAGAGCTGGGTAGAGGAGCTAAAGATTGTACTCAAGTAAAAGTACTGTTACTTCAAAATAATATGACTCAAGTAGAAGTAAAAAGTAGTCATCCAAATAATTACTTGAGTAAAAGTAAAAAAGTACTTGGTGAAAAAAATACTCAAGTAACTGAGTAACTGTTGAGTAACGTCTGATTTATTTTTTTAACACAACCATTCAAACAGACAAAAGTACAAAATAATCATCTTCAGGCAAATTAAATCAATAAAATAAAAATTAATTAAAAATAACTTAAATTAAAATAATCTTAAAGTAAATTGAAGAACTTTAATAAATAATAAAATAAATAAAATAATAACAGAATAAAAAAAATAATTAAGCACAAAATTTCCAGCCTTTGTACTTTTCTTTTTTAACCAGGCAGAACTAGAACAAGTCCATGAACTCATAGAAACTCTGTGTGTGTTTGAGTCTGTGTAAATGTGACAAAACATGCAAAAACAAACATTTTTCCCAAAGAATCACCCAGTGATGTCATGAGATTGACGCGTACGTGGATAAAAGGGATAAAAGAAAAGTAACAGCTCAACGTAGCCTAATGTAGCGGAGTAAGAGGAACAGTTTCTTCTTCACAAATCTACTCAAGTAAAAGTAAAAAGTATAGTGATTCAAAACTACTCCTAAAAATACAACATTTCCCAAAACTTACTCAAGTAAATGTAACTCGTTACTACCCACCTCTGCTCTTGACAAGTGCAAAGGCCAACAATAAATAGTGAATGTCTGTGATCTCCAGGCTCTCGTATTGAAAACACACTCACTCTGACTGCAAGAGTGCAGCAACACATCTAAAAACCATGGTGAGTAAACAGTTTATCCCAGCATCCACAAATCCAAGTGAAAACTCTCATACAAAGAAAAAAAACCCTCCACAAACTAGTCCCAGAAAGGCAGCTGTCTTCTCTAAGCCCGGTCATCGAAATTTGGACTGAGGCAAAGTGGAAAACTGCTCTGCGGTCTGAACGGAAAGTTTAAAAATAAGATCGATATGAAAAATTAGAAGCAGAAATCCTATCCTCCAACTTTTGTTTTTTTAAACAAACCGTTGGCAAAAAATTCAAAAAATGAAATGAAAACAACCTCCAACCTTTTTTTGTGCATCATTATCCATGTTCAGCAAATCTGGTTCCTGTGTACCTTTTTGCTTTTAGTTTCACACATTGTTCCCAGAGGTGGGTAGTAACGAGTTACATTTACTCTGTTACATTTACTTGAGTAAGTTTGACGAGTAGTTTTGAATCACTATACTTTTTACTTGAGTAGATTTGTGAAGAAGAAACTGTTACTCTTACTCCGCTACATTAGGCTACATTGAGCTCATTACTTTTCTTTTATCTCTTTTATCCGCGTACGGATCAATCTCATGACATCACTGAGTGATACCTTGGGAAAAATGTTTGTTTTTGCATGTTTTGTCACATTTACACAGACTCAAACACGCACACAGTTTCTATGAGTTCGTGGGCTTGTTCTAGTTCTGCCTGGTTAAAAAAGAAAAGTACAAAGGCTTGAAATTTTGTGCTACTTGTGCTTAATTTATTTTTTTATTCTGTTATTTTATTTATTTTATTTATTTATTAAAGTACTTGAATTTACTTTAAGATTATTTTAATTTAAGCTATTTTTTATTCATTTTAATTTATTTTATTGATTTAATTTGCCTGAAGATGATTATTTTGTACTTTTGTCTGTTTGAATGGTTGTGTTAAACAAAATAAATCAGACGTTACTCAACAGTTACTCAGTACTTGAGTAGTTTTTTCACCAAGTACCTTTTTTCTTTTACTCAAGTAATTATTTGGATGACTACTTTTTACTTCTACTTGAGTCATATTATTCTGAAGTAACAGTACTTTTACTTGAGTACAATTTTTGGCTCCTCTACCCAGCTCTGATTGTTCCACTTTCGTTAAGTGCAAACGTTTCTTGCAAGTGTTCCTCGTTTCGTTTTCTGCACATATAGAGCCACTGAAAGAGAGGCAGTGAACCGGCAGACTGAGCCGTCTCGTTTTTTCTGCCTCTGCCAAACCCTTACTCACTTTTTCTCTGCGCCTCCAGCTGTTTGAAAAGGAGGGGACTGCTGCCCTGGCAACCCACACCTTTTTATTTTATCTTGTCTGGTCCTGTCAGAGATGACGCAGGCAGGGAAATGAAGCAGACCGGGATGGAAGGGGGAGGGGGGGCGATCGCGGATAATAAGCTCCTCTATGTGGAAGTCTCACAGGGAGCAAGCTCAGACTAGCACTGGAAACTAACCAGCTTAACGTCAAATGAATCCGACCTGCTCGGCAGCTCACGCTGGACTGAGCGACTTCTACGGAACTCCTGCAACCCCGGGGAATCCAAACACGTTGGGCCATCTAACACTGAGTCCTTACAAACACCAGGAAACTGGACCACATTACACCGGTCATGAAATCACTACACTGGCTTCCAGTGAGTCAAAGGATAGAGTTTAAAATCTTACTGCTGGTCTACAAAGACCTGAATGGTCTCGGACCAGAATCCATGCTGGATCTGTTAGTTCCTTATGAAGCTCCCAGACCCCTGAGCTTCATCTGGATCTGGTTTGTTGTGGTTCCCAAGAACCAGAACCAAGCAAGGTGAGGCAGTTCAGTTATTCTGCTCCTCACCGGTGGAACAAACTTCCTGTAGACCTGAGGTCTGCTCCAACTGTAGATCCTTTAAATCAGGCCTAAACCAACCAACTTGTGCTTTTTATTATTTTACCTCTTTTCTTGTCATTTTATTTCATTTTATTTGTTATTTAAAGGGGACCTATTATGGCATTTAATGTCTATTTTAAACAGGCCTTGAATGTCTTAAAAACAAGCTTTTGATTGTTTTTTCTATATAAATTAGAAATTCAGTCTCTAAGCCATGTCTTTATCTTCCCATTCTCTAACCTCCTTCTCTATGTGGGATTCTGAGTGGGCGGGGCTATGATAATGAGGCTCTGTGCTGATTGGCTGCCTGAATGACGTGTAGCAGGGGAGGGAACAAAGCCTCGCTCCGGGCAGAAGAGCAGCCGGCTCCGTACACTATTAAGGCTGATTTATGGCTCTGCGTTACACCAACGCAGAGCCTACGGCGTAGGTTACGACGCGACGTGCACCGTACGGTGCACGTCGCGTCGGCTCTGCGTCAATTTACCGCGTAACACCGCGTCCTAACTGCATGCGACGCGAGCGAGCGTCAGCGACAAAAACAATTCCATTGCTTCATTCATGTCCTAACTGGCTGCAGCAATGCAGCGCGAAGCGACGCAGCGCGACGCGACGCAGTGCAACGCAGCACGACGTAGCGCGCCGTTTTGAGCTGAACATTTGTCGGATGCCCTGCTTCTATTCTCTTCCTGCCGCTCGCGTTGAAAGCCGGGTGAAAGCGCTTTAGGAAACAGTCATGATGAGGAACGGCTGATCCAGTTAGTTGAAATGAGAAATTATCTCTATGATTCCTCCTCATTTCACTACAAAAACCTCAATAAAGTGGCAGCTGCTGGAGGGAGATGGACAGAGAGCGTCCGATGTCACGCAGTGCTACGATAGTCGGATGCTCATGCAGTTACACGGTTTCATAGTTGTGGGCGTGGTTTGCATTTTGGTTACGTAACGAAAGTGTGAAGAATCTGAACGGCTCGTAGATCCACATCACACTGGACGGCTGATGTACAGACACTGCAGAATTTAGTTGCTTTCCTCCTTCTCTGAGTTGGCAGGCTGAGGGGAGACCACTTTATATATGTTAAAGCAAGAAAAAACCTGTTTTTCATAATAGGTCCCCTTTAAGCGTACTCTTAAATTAAATACTTAGGATTTTTGAAAACCGCGCATAAGCCCTGAATGCAGGCCTTGTGACGTAGAATTGTCCAATTGGTTTGATTCACCGCACGAATCAGCACAGATTACTTTTGTAATACTGTATTTGACCTGGTCTTTGAACATTTTGACCGTATAGAAACGTAATTCTCCTCAGTTGTGTGAAATAAGACCTGGAAACAGGCATTGTTTGTTTTTGGCCTGTTAGTGTGTTACTGTGTCTCGTGTTATTAATGTTGATGTTAATGTTGCTGCTTCATGTTGTTTCTGTTTTCATTTGTAGCAATTGTCTGTTGTTGAGCTTATGTTAACCTGTGTGTGTGTGTATTTTAGCTTAGTTTCTTACCTTTTAATCTTTATTCTGATGTAGCCTTCTTATTTGGAAATGTTTTATTGATTATATCTTAATAATGTTTCTTTTAGGTTGACTATTTTACACCAGTCCAGGGACAGCAGATGCAAAATAGCCTTTTTGGCTAATTCTGGCATATTTTACATGTGTTTAAATGTATTATTAATGTGCATTGTCCCTGATAACTAAACCTTTAAATAAATAAATAAATAAATTGTGGCATAGAATAGAATGGCATAGAATTGTCAAATTGGTTTAATTCACCGTATGAATTGTTACAGATTACTTTTGTAATACTGTATTTGACCTGGTCTTTGTACGTTTTAACCGTATAGAAACATAATTCTTGCCATTTTAAGAATGAGATGTACCTGTTGTACTCTACTGCCCTTACTTTTTAACAACTTGTGCTTTTTATTATTTTACTTCTTTTTACTTGTTCTTTATGTTTTAATTGTGTCTTGCCACTTTTAATGTTGATGTAAAGCACTTTGAATGACCTTGTGCTGAATTGTGCTCTACAAATGACCTTCCCTTGCCTACACTGGTGCAGAAACCTCAGTGTGTGCAGCGATGACGGAGCTGCAGCTGCAGCAGAAGACGTGCAGGGCAACACCTGGGAGAAGTTCACTAAATCATTGCACAGGTGAACTCACTGAGGTCACGCGGCGCCTACGGGAAACACAGTCCTGTTGGGAGCTGATCTACGAGCTGAAGGGAGAGACTCCAGGCCGGCCCGTCTGGAAGTAAAGGGCCTTAAACGCAGAGCAGGACCGTCTGCCTGTGTGTTTGTGTCTGCTCTGTGTCTTGTTGCCAAGCCGCCAGCATATCAAAGAGACCAGTCCGAGTGCTTTCAAATACTTAAAGAGCAAATATAAAAAGTAGATTTTTTTTTTTTTTTCGCTCATATTTTCTCCCTGAGTAAAACGTCTTTGATGTGTTTACATCTGTCAGTGGGTGGAGTAGGTCAAAGTCGAGAGATATTTATGTTCAAATTCCTCGTAGAAAAACAGCTTTCCCTGGTCGAGCAAACACAGACTGGCCGAGCTGAGGAGGAGAACAAACGGAGGGGAGTCCTGGAGGTCATTGTTGCCATGACATTGCCCCCTGCTGTTTAAAGCTCCTACAGACAACACATGTGCAACTAGCGAGCCACAGCCACAAGACTGTGCCCAAGGACGGATAACGTCGACAACTAAAACACATTTACACAACAAAACTGACTTTTCATTCATAAGAACAAAAACAAATGTGACTCATCTTTTTTTTTTGGTCCCCATCTTAAGTAAGTTACTAAAAAATATCCCAAATTGCGACTTGGGATATCCCCCTTTTTATTGGAGCAGACAAAAAGAAAAGCCTACTGTGGGGTGAGGAAATGCAGTGCAGTGTTAAATACCGCTGCAACTGTGTGAGCTCTCACAGCGTAGAGACTCATCTAAAAATATGGTTTCTTTTTTGTTTTTTTATTTTTTAACAGGAGCTGAAGGCCATGAAAACACCTCCTCATCTTCTCATCGTGCTGTGAATCAAAAAGATGTATTATTTTTTTCCCCACTAATCCTTAAAAACAACATATTTGTTATTCATGCTCCCCTAACGCTAAAAAGAGTTATCTCTGCATTTCACGTCTTAAAATGAATAACCTGCAACAAACAGTAGAAATGATAAATACAGCAAGATAAATGTAGCGCTTTTCTACGGTGGCCGAGACCCGCCATTGCTGAAAATAAAAGTAACGCTGCAAACAGAAACAAACGCCGCTGCAAATTAAAGAAACGCTGCAAATAAAAAGAAAACGCCGCTGCAAATAAAATAAACGCTTTGCAAATAAAATAAACGCTGCAAATAAAAACAAACGCCGCTGCAAATAAAAGAAACGCTGCAAATATAAAGAAACCCCGCTGCAAATAAAATAAACCCTGCTGCAAATTTAAAAAAAATGACGCAAATAAAAAAGCCACAACGGAAGTGAACTACTTTTGCCGATGCACCGGTGTTTTTACGTGAGAGGAGAAGAAGAAAACGAAGAGGACGTAAGTGAAAAGGAAGAAATAAGAAGAGCGAGGAATAAGAAGAACAACGAACGAGAAAATAAGTGAAAAGGTTAGTGTTCAACGTCGCTACGTGTAATTTTTAATGTGCAACAACCGGTGCATCGGCAAAAATAGTCCCCGGTAATTCACTTCCGTTGTGAGTTTTTTATTTGTGTCGTTTTTTTATTTTATTTGCAGCGGGGTTTATTTTATTTGCAGCGGCGTTTGTTTCTGTTTGCAGCGTTACTTTTATTTTCAGCAATGGCGGGTCTCGGCCACCGTGCTTTTCAGCGGTACTCTTACAGCCCCGAAGCGCTTTCCCCTGTAGACGTTCATGTGAAAGCTGCTGAATGTTTCTGTCCCTGCGGTTTTTAACAATCAATAGCCCCTTTCACACAGAGATTCCGCAATATTGGTGTAAAGAAGTCCTGCCAATACGCCGCCTATGTTGGTTCACACAGAACCATACAACGCCGGCATAACGCCGCTCCCGTCTGTAAATTCACACAGCATGCCGGCGTTCCGCAATCAGAGGCGTGACGACAGCGTCAGCGTCTAGTGTGCCGGCTGTGTCATTCACACAGACCCCGTTTCGGCTCTGTGACTACCTCCGCTGCCGGCTTATTGGTGGGGCCACTTGGCCCCCCCATTCCGCCTCCGTGACTTTCACACAGAACAGCGAGGCGGCTTAAAGGCGCAACGTTCCCGCCTCGAACTGGCTGTGTGAAAGGGGCTAATGAAAGGACAGAGCTTGAAGAGGGAGTCCCACCAGTCCACAGCCACCTGACGCAGGAGCCAAGAACGATAACGACCACAGCTGCTAAAAGGTCCCAGCACGGCTTTTCAGATAGGGTTGCCAACTCCCTGTTAAATAAATAAGGGACACCTCATCGACCGACCCGATTGCCTTCCCCCTTCCTGGCGTGGTTAATTTTTTTAGCCCCTTTTTTTGTGAGTGAAACCATTTTTTAACTATTTGACTCGAACCCGAATTGAATTAGATGCATATTTTTGAATGCCATGAACACATGGAAAACAAATTATTGTCCAGCAATTCACTTTAATACAAAATAACAAAATGAACTGAATAAAATAAGTATCTTTCTTAAACAGAAACCTGTCCTGCTTAATTTAAAATTGTGTAAATTAATATAAAACAATAGAAAGAAAGAAGAACATCCATTCTGTAATAGTGCACATTTTTGGTGCAATAACAAAAGTGCAAACAGAAAGTCTGTAGAAAACTAACAGCTCAATGCCATTTTCCATTGGCAATTTATGACTATTTTTTAACTCTCACAGTAATACGGGACAAAGTGCATCCCTTTTCAGCTCAATACGGGACGCAAACTTTAGTTTAGAAATACGGGACGATTCCGATTTTCAAGGGACGGTTGGCAACCCTATTTTCAGCACTTTCAAAACCACGATTCTTCATCTTTACAGCCTTTCTGATTTGGATTAGCTGCTGTGTTTCAGGCATGGCCCCATGTCAACCAAGGCAGATTGGCTCCCATTTACCTGCAGAGCACTCAGGTATCCAGAGGAGCTCACGGTCAGCTCAGTGACTGCAAGCTGCGTGCCGGGGATCTGAGATCCACTTATGGAACTTTTCCACTAGTACCTACTCAGCGCGCCCCGGCTCGGGACGGCTTGTCACGCCTCTACCCGGCTCCACCCGCTTTGTCCTCGTTTGTTTTTCCACAGCCAGGTGAGAAGTGGGGGGGGTTGGGGTGAAGCTGCTGTGACGTACTCGATTGCTCAACCCCTTTGTTTGTGTCGGCGCTGATGAGAAAATCAGCTGGAGCCGCGAGCGGCTGAAAAGAAAACACAGCTCCTGGTGGATCTGATCGTTCCTTATATTCCGTCTAGATCCCTTTTTTAATTCTCTCCTCAGCACCAGATTTATTAACATCTGCACCTCAGAGTTGGATCACCAAACTGACGTTTGCGCTGTATAATAAAATCGCTGCGAGTCGCTCTCGCACTGACTCCCGCTTCCTGATTCAAATGTCTGACGGCCCCGCCCCCCGACCAATCGGTGGCTTGTAGTGTGATGACGTCAGATACAGCCGACTGAGCATGCTCAGAACCTCGGCAGTACAGGTCCAGAAAAAGTATCTGCTTGGGACGGCTCCACCCACCTCGGCCCGTAGTGGAAAAGCGCAAGACGGGGGCGTGGCGGGTAGAAGCCAGCTGAGTAGGTACTAGTGGAAAAGCGCCATTAGAGACTAATGGCGCTTTTCCACTAGTACCTACTCAGCCCAACTCGCCTCGGTTTGGCGTTTTCCCACTGGGGGTCTAACGTGCCGAGTAGATACTTTTTCTGTATCTATTCTGCTGAGGTTCTAAGCTGCTGAGTCGGCTGTATCTGACATCATCACACTACAGACCACCCATTGGTCGGGGGGTTGGAGTCAGACGTCGGAGTCACGAGGTGGAAATCAGGGAAAGAGACTCTGACGGATTCTTATTCATTTTATTCAACAGGCAATGGCAGCAAACGTCTGTTTGGTGATCCAACTCTGAGGTGCAGATGTTCATAAACCTGGTGCTGAGGAGAGAATTAAAAAGGGATCTAGACGGGCTGTTTTCTTCTCAGCCGCTCACGGCTCCAGCTGATTTTCTCATCACACACACACACTTGTGTATTTAGATCATTTATGTACATATAAACTAATTGATTCAAAAAAATTTGTATTTTTGATATAAACAGCACACAAAGAGATTTAATGCGACCCAACAGTGTTTAATTGAACCTGTTTATTTTCTGTGCCACAGGTCCTAGGACTTCTTGTGAATTGGTCTAAAACTAAAACTCTATGAAGTCTCTAGCCAAAAACCACTTAATTTATCATTCCTTGCAATTTATAGTATGTTTTTTGTTTGGTTTTTGTCTTTGTTTTTTTGTCTTTGCTTCTTGTCTAGATACCTCTGTTACTTGTCCAATATATCCATTCTTTTTCAATGTTTGAATCCAAATTATTAGTTTTGTTTTGTATAAAAACCTCCTGAGTCGAGGTTCATAAAAGGGTAGCCATAATAAGCCTTGGCTTCAGCCTATACCTTTTCGGTGCCATTTCAAATATTGGACCTTTTTTTATGTTGTATTATGTTGTATCCAAATGGACCGAAATGAAAACTCAAAATCAACCAACTCATTTGTCTGAAGAGGTTTGGGTTGGTATACTGTACTCTATTAAATAACAGCACAGACCTGTCCCCTTCCTGCTGTCTGTCCCATGCTGTCCACAGCCATACGGGTCCCAATAATCTCCTTACATGAGCATTTCCACACTGATCCTAACTAAGGAGAAGGGCAGAAGCCTTAACGTCCATATACTTCAAACAAGGAAAGACTCAGTTACTTGAGACTCACTGGCCCTTCTTGCCTGACGGTGTTTTTCAGAAGAAGTAAATTTCGGAGACTTAGTAATGTGTGAAACAGGGAAAGACGCAGCTCGTATTGAGCACTTCTAGGTTCCTTCTTCTTCTCCTTCCTGCTTCATTGTTCCTAGTTGCCATGGAAAGACAGTATTCCCTTCTCACTCTCAACGGGCTGTCTGAATTCAACATCTTTTCTCTGTCATCTTCCTTTTCCATTGTCTCCGTAAAGAGGACAGCGGCAGACAGATCTCGATACAATAGGAAAATCTGTCTAGTGCTCGGCTCTAGTGGAGGGTTAGGGGGGGGGGGGAGCAGACAAACCAAAACAACCCGGGCCGTCCCGCCAGCCAGACACTATAGAGGTTTCCCCCGGCCTTCTGGCTACACTCCCATTTTCAGAAACCAGAGGCTTCAAAGGAATAATTCATTTCACAGTCTAGTGGCCAGACACAGAGCCCCGAGACTTGTGCCCTTTTTAACACCTAAAGGCAGGGAAGTGTTTCCACACCCATGTAATGAAACACAAGAGAGAAAGACAAAAATATATCCAAAAGAGTTCAGAAGCTTAGAGGCATTATTCAAAAGTATTTCATAACTGCCGCCCAAATCAGTGCGTGTTCCTTCCAGAACAAAACACAAGAGGTATTTTAGAGGTTAGAGAGACTTGCGGTGCGTCCGAAATGCCATACTAAACAGTATATACTCAAAAAGTATACTTAAGCTCGACACACTTTTGAGTAAATATCAGTAGTGTGCATTAATTCGGACGTACCGCTGCATTGCATTGTGGGAAGTTTCTGTTTAGCTAGTGTCCATCAATCCATACTAATAAATTTCTCCGGAATGAGTATGGATATTACATACTATTGTGTACGTACTAATGTTTCGGACGCCATGGTAACAGCTGCTACTGCTGCTGTGACACGTCACGTGACATGTGCGCTCTTAATAGTACGTCCGAATTAATGCATACTACTGATATTTACTCAAAAGTGTGCCGAACTTAAGTATACTTTTTAGTATATACTTTTTAGTATGGCATTTCGGACGCACCGCTTGTCTTTCTGCGCTGCTCGTTCCCTCGCCCGTCTGTCTCCATGACGCTTATGTTCCGCTGGGCTTGTAGAGCAATCGTTGTGCTAACCGGTTTCTGCTATTTGCTATTTGCTGGGCTTGTTTTCCAAACAAAGTTTTAAGATGGCAGCACGCAGTAAACGCTGGTCAAGAGCAGAGATGATTTATTTAATAAATAGCTTGGAGGACCTGGAAATAATTAAAAGAACAGATGGCAGCATGATGTTGTCGTGCTGCTGTTTCAAAAATAACATCAAAACAAATCCAAAAAGGATGCTAATAATGTGGTCCTCCATGTTGTTGCTAATCAAGTAAGTTTGTTTTCTTCCGGTAGACGTAAATACGTAAAGACGTCCGCCCCCCTATCCAATCAGAACCTTCCCAACCCCCAGACCTTAAGAGGAATTGGATAAAGCCGATCAAACGTGTTTTCCATGTAAACCTCAATTCAGAATTACTATTCAATCAATCAATCAATTACTTTATTTGTCCCCAAGGGGGCGCGACAGAAGCACACAATGGTAAATATACATAAAATATACATAATAAGTTACAATAGGTTACACATCATAGTATAGACCTAAGCTTAAGAGGGAGGGCTTTTTCACCCACTACCTTTTCCTTCCGGCATTTAAAAGAACAATAGCGGAGGAACAAAGGAGTGTTTGTATCTGTTAGTCTTTGCAAAAGGGAGTCTAAGCAGTAAGTGATGGTAGAAACTGAAACTGTTTAATAAGGGATGTGAGAATCAGACAACATGAGTTCTTGATCAGCTGTTTGTTATAAAGTTCTTGTAAAGTTTGTTGAGTCGACCCAATGATTTTACTGCTTAGACTGACAACCTTATTGAGCAAATTTCTGTCTTTGACCTTCAAAGATTGAAACCAACAAATGAAAGAAAAAGTGATAACAGATTCGATGAAAGAACGATAAAACATAGTCATCAGGGAAGAATCGACCTGGAATTTAGAAAGTTTTCGAAGACAAAAAAGGCGCTGCTGGCTTTTCTTATATATCGAGTCTGAATTTGTTCTATTTCCATGTAAACTCAAAGGAAAATAGTTTAATTCTGTATTATTTAATTCGGAATAATTAATTCCGAATTAAAAAACATCATGTAACCGTGGCCATTGATACAACTGTTCCCCCCCATCCCCAGGTTTACAGGGGACCAGGGCCGGTCCTCCCCAGGCGTTCTGCTCTGTACTAGTGCTCTCCTGTCTGCATATAAAGTCCAGCCATATAAAAACCCTGGATGTGTTCTGGCGCCGCCCATGTTAAGATCGACCACGCGTCCAGGAGACTTGTGGTGTCTTCGGGCAGCAAAGTGTCCCTGAATGTATTTCGCATCAACGAGCAGAAGTGATGACGGAAAAAAAGAAGGAGCAAAGAAAGTAAGCACTTTCTTCTTTGCAATGGGATGTGGTTTGAATGTGTTTTCATGAGAGAACTTCAAATTCATGGTTAAGTTATCAAGACAGAGGCAACTTGAACATTTTTTAAGACATTTTCAAAGCATTTTCAAAGGTCAAAGGCATTGGTAAACTTGCTGCCTCTCCCTCTTAAGCTGGGCATACACTGTGCGATATTTTAAATCGTTTGATTCAGCTCCATCTCAAACTGCACGACTAGATCGCTGAGTTCAAAAGTTCACAGCCCATGATTTATGGTCTCACACTGTACGACCCGATGCTCTGATGCTCCGTCTGCTCACACTATACGATCATAATCCTCACGTCGGACTTCTGTTACTGGAACTGCAACGTCAAAAAGAAGTGGAAGAGGAGGAACCCCGAAGTGGGAGACACCGAAGATGCTCAGCAAAAACAAACGCGCTGCCTTAAGCCTGAATTATAGTTCTGCGTTAAATCGACGCCATAGGCTCTGCGTTGGTGTAACGCGGAACCATAAATCAGCCTTTAGCAATTTGTACCATTCAGTGTGGCGATAAATGAAAAAAGATTAGAAAACGTTGTGATTGGACGAGGAATTGGCTGGGCAGACGTGGGAAATGCAGTCTATTAAAACATGATTTGTAATGTGAATTTGCAACACTTTAAACTACAAATAATAGTTTTTGACGTGACATCAGAGATTGCGCATGCTCTCTGTGAAAGGATGAGTCCAATCGGGTCGTAGCTGCTTCAACTGTGATTCCTTCACGAGGAGCGATCAGGATTTCAAACACGCTTGATTTTCTTGCGAGCACACGATTTGTGATCGGGAGCTCGTCGTGAGGTGTTAATCTCTCGTTGTTATCCCACGTTTACTGCACGAGGCACGACCAATGGTTGGGTCGAAATCCGGCCCGATCCAAAAAATAGTCGCACGACTGGAAAATCGGTTCAAAACGAGCCGACAATCGCACAGTGTCTGCCCGGTTTTACCAGCTAATAATTCCTTCCAGGTCTTACCTTGCAGGCCCTCCGGCGGTCAGGACAGTCGGGGTACTGGCACATCACCCAGTCCTCCTCGGGTGCAGGCTTATCATCTGAAACAGAACACAAACGTTAATCTGGTATCTAGCTTTTCTTTTATTAAAACATAGAAGTAGCTTCCTGGCCAGTGTGAGCAACATACTTTTCTTTGTAGGGTTGAAAAAACATTGTAAATGCATTAAAGTCAAATTTACGGAAGAGTATTAGGGCCATGCAGGAAAAAAATAAATATAATATTTTAGAGGAGGAAGATTTTTTTTTCATTATGCACTTCGAGAAAAAAGTTGAAGAATATTGTTGAAGTACAATTTCGAGAAAAAAGTCGAAATGTTGAGAAGTCAAAATTTCGTGAATAAATTTGAAATGTTGAGAAAAAAGGCAAAATTTTGACTTTATTCTTGAAATTGTATTTCAACATTAATCTCAACATTTCGACTTTTTTCTCGACATTTCAACTTTTTTCCTCGAAATTGACTTGTGTGCACAATAGAAAAAAATCTTCCCCTCTCAAATATTTTTTCTCCTGCATGGCCCTAATACTCTTCCGGACAAATTGGTTTATATATTAAAAAAAAAAAAAAAGTGGAAACAGAACAAGAAACAGTCTCATATTGTTTGACCACAAATAAAATGGGGGGGATTGTAAATAGAGGGGGAAATGATGGAGTGTGTTTTTTGGGAGGAGATCAGAAAAGAATAAAGAGACGGGAAGAAAATGGAGCAGAAGAGAAGAAGCCCAATTCTGTTTTTTGTACAAAAGTGCACTCATCCTTAGTAGGACCGCTGCTCTCTCCACCGCACAGCAGCAGATCCTGTCAAATAAACTCCATAAAAATCTACTTGTACTAGTAGCGTTGAAGCTGTGATAAAAGCCAGAGTTTACATCTGCATCTTCTTTATGTACACAAAAGATAAAACACATCCTAACAGAGATGCTGAGTGCACCAATATTTATTGGTCTGCCTAATGACAAAAACAGAACGCACGTGCAGAAAGGAGAAAAAAAAAGAGCAAGAAAAAGGGAAGCAGGGGAAGCCTGGGGTGGGTGGGAGTGGGGGGAGGGGTGGCTTTGTTGGAAGAGTCTCCATTTCCAAGCACAACAGGAAAAAGAAATAAAAAACCTTTCCAGTACATGACCTGTTTCATTGCAGTGTTGCAAATAAAATAGTAAATCCTGGATAATATTGAAAGACTTCTGTTCTGAAGTCACTCTGAGACTGAACTTCAGGGCCAATGTTAAAGTTCAGTCATGAAATGCATGATGAAAGAGCTCGGCGCTGAGATGGCACACCCTGATTCCTTCGGCTGGAGGTGCTCATGGGAAGAAGGAAGAGACACAGACTACGTTTCCATGCATCAATAACCCTTTTCTAACTGGAATATTAGCAATAACCCCGGTTGCGCACGGCCATGTAAACACCAATAACCCCTTTGAATAACCGGAATTTGCTCATATTCGCGTTTTTAAAAACCTGAATATGAGCCCTGGGTAGGGCTGGGCGATTTTGGACAAAAATAAAATCCAGATTTTTTTCTCTGAAAACCCGATTTTTGATTTCGATTTCAATTTTTTTGGTAAAACTACAAAAGACAATGGAATAAATTTTTTCAAATATTTTATCTTTATTTTTAGAAGAAGAAGACAAATAGCAAACAAATTTCCCTATTGGGAATGAAGTGCAATTGAAAGATACTGTAAATCCTCCTTGAGTTTAGTAAAGTGACAACATTTACAATTTTCCTGACCAAACAAAGATGACTAGACGAGCTCTGTCTGTAATGCAGCCAGCTGCAAAAAAGGAAAATCGATTTTCCAATTTTCCTTTTTTTAACATCGATTGTGATTAATAAATCCGATTTAGATTTAAAATCGATTAATCGCACAGCCCTAGCCCTGGGTTACTCCTTTTCTAACCTGAATATTGGGTCATGTAAACGCCAAGCGGAATATCCCCATCAAAAGGAACAGGAATTTTTTTTTGGGCATGTTCTTTTCGCAAGGAATCTTGGTCTTTTGAGTCCAGGAAGTTCTTATAAACACGGAGAAACGCAAGACCAGAAGGAGATATTAATATTAAAATAATAAAAGGCTTGCAATATTTCAGTTGATTTGTAATGAATCCAGAATGCATGACATTTTTGCATTACAGAAATAAAAGGACTTTATCACAATATTCTAATTTTCTGAGACAGTCCTGTACAATTAAAGTACAAATCCTCAAAAACAACTACTTAAGTAGTGTAACTAAGTACATCTACTTCGTTACTATACACCTCTGTTTAAAAGGTGTCCCTTTATTTGACAAAGCAGTGTATGTTGTGGGGATGAGATATGTGCCTCGACTATTTTTCAAATGGTAATACCTTCTCCATTATGATGACATAATGCTGTAATACTGCCTGACGGACAAAATTCACTATCCCCATAAAAGGGCATGACTCGCTAAATGTCATTCTATCAAACAATCTAACATCGGTCCAGATACAAGAGTAGATTGATCATCTTGGGACCGTGAAAGGCTGAATGACGGCCAACATTTCCCTCCCAGCCGTGACACTAGCAGGACTGCAAAGCCTTTGTTGAACACCTTTCAACACCAGCCGAAGCCGTCTGTTTTGCCAAACTTCAACAACCTTCCGGGAAAAGGAAAAAAGTTCTTTCCTGTGTCTCTGCTTTGCTGGAAGCGGGCCGAGACGCGCTCTCAGCGCTGGCTGTGGCGTCTGCCAGCAGCCATGAGACTAATGCTTTCCTCAAGGACTCCGAGCAGCTTTGATGGAGCATTTCCCATAGCAGACGCTTCTCTCTCTGCCACAGTGACACTTTAACAGCTTTCCATGCTGTATGTTTCCATGCTAAATGTTACTTGGCCCTAATTGGTTTGATCTTGGATCTCATTGCAAGGAAGGAGAAATATAAAACCACCAGCGAGAACCAAGTTCATCTGAATCAGGGGTCGGCAATCCAAAATGTTGAAAGAGCCATATTGGACCAAAAACACAAAAAATAAATATGTCTGGAGCAGCAAAAAGTCTTGTATAAGCCTTAGAATGAACGCAACACATACTGCATGTATCCAGATTAGCTATAACTGGGGGGAGATTTTTTTTTTTTATTATGCACTTCGAGAAAAAAGTAGAAATGTCAAGAAAAAAGTTGAAATGTCGAGAAAAAAGTCAAAATGTCGAGATTAATGTTGAAGTACAATTTTGAGAAACAAGTCGAAATGTCGAGAAAAAAGTCAATTTCGTGAAAAAAGTGGAAATGTTGAGGAAAGAAAATCAAAATGTCGAGAGAAAAGTCGAAATGTTGAGATTAATGTTGAAGTACAATCTCGAGAAAAAAGTCAAAATGTCAAGAAAAAAGTCAAAATTTCGAGAAAAAAGTTGAAATGTCGAGATTAAAAAGGAAAAGAAAAAAGGAAGAGAAAAAGAAAAAAAAGGAAAAAAAGAAGAAAAAAAGAAAAGAAAAAAAGAAGAAAAAATTGAAAAAAAAAAGTTTTTGAAAAAGCTCCAGGAGTCACCAGGGCAGCGCTAGAGAGCCACATACGGCTCTAGAGCCGCGGGTTGTCGACCCCTGATCTAAATGTTTAGGTCAGGTTATGCTTCAAATCAGTCAGTGAATGTCTAACCACGACTAGAGACGAAGGTTATTCTAACCAACCAAAGAAGCTGCTTGTACTGATGACCATAATAAATAGTGCAACTCCTCTCATCAGTGGCAGTGACACAAATTGTGGGTATAACGATTTTCTGCTTCAGTCTTTGGGCCAATCACGATGTTCACCCTACTCACTACCACTAGCCCTCAAAATTAAGCCACAAGGGGTAGCAGGGCTTTGTAATTTTCCCTAGGGATTGGGACACCACTTGCTACGTCACTGTATGGTTTTTGTGATTTTTGTGAGATCAGGTTGAAAACGTTGCAGCTTCACATTAAGCCTGAATTATGGTTCCGCGTTAAATCAACACAGAGCCTACGGCGTAGGGAGTACGCGGGGACGCGCACCGTACGGCGCGCGTCGCCGCGTAACCTACGCCGTGGGCTCTGTGTTGGTCTAACGTGGACCCATAAATCAGCCTTTATTCTGGCGAGATCTGAAAAAACGAGCAAGCGAGTGATTATGTACATTCACTGAGTGAATATTATTAAAGTAAAATATATATTTCTCGCTAGAAATGTAATCAAAACGCATTTTTATGCAGAAACTAACTCAAAATATTGATTTTATTCACTAAAAAATAAGAAATGTCCGCCATATTTTTTTTGTTTGATTCAGTCTGCAAATGATGACGTAAAGCATTCTGGGAAATTTTCTCTGGCCCAAAATTTGCCAATTTAGGGGTAGGGCTGAAAAGTAGGACTAGTAGGGATTGGGACTGGCCCTTTGAGTGATAAATCACACCTCTCAAGATCATTGCAATAATTTAAGTACTTCTGTACATTTTACACAGAGCTTTACTGGCATTAAATAACAGCAAGACTTCTTACAAGGGGAACGCAGTCAAGACAGTAATGTGTTCTGGTGCTGAGGAAGATCATCTGCACAAGAACATGTGGAGCCATTACTGGAATGCATGAACATGGGCTTATGTGCCAAAACTGCTGCTAAAAATATTGTATCTGAACGAACAATTTACCACATAATCAACACTTCAGAGAGCGAGGGTAACAGCGGTGGAGAAAGCCTCAATGCACCCAGGAGAGCTTTTCTGTGAGCGCCGGTGGGGAGCTGGTGGAAGTGAACGCCTCTACACGCACCGTGAGAAACATCCCCAGCCCGTCCATGGTCCAGGTTCATTCTCTTCTAAAAGGTAGAGGCTTCAGTTATGAGTCTACTGGAAAACAGTGCCATAAATGGTATAGTGTCCTCCAAGAGCAACCCCTACCAACAATCGAGAAGTCATTTGGTGACTCTCGGGTGCATTTTCCAGCATCGTAATTTAAATTTGGACCTACGGCCAAGATACTTCCCAGAACAGTACACATTGTAATCAACTCGAGGCATTTACACAGCAATAATGGATCTCCACCAGCCAAGACTGGCCAGGAAACTGATATCTAGAACTCCGGATCAAATTGCAGAAATTTTGAATGAGAAGGTTTGGCCATGTAAATATGAAACGTATCGTTTTGGTCCAGTATTTAAGCTTTATAAAGTGTTTTTTGGTCACAGGTTCCAGGGGCAGTTAGATTGTTAATGAAGAGCTGATCAACAGCAGAGGTACATGTTCCAGCTGGAGACAGGAAAATGTCTTGGTGGATACAAACAAAAATACAAAAAAACTCCATGAAAGCATGAAAGGGATTTATTGAATACCTGCTCTGCAGCTTTGACTCCTGCCAGAGTAAATTCAATGTCCTTACAGATCAGAGCAGACTGCACCTGAGTCTAATGTCACCATTTTTAGTGCTGTCCAAATGTATCAGATGCCATATACATACATACACATATATATATATATATATATATATATATATATATATATATATATATATATATATATATATATATATATATATATTTTAACGCACCCGTAGCCTGAGGAAAAGTCTGGTGAACTGAAAGATGGAGAATGAAAAGGGACTTTTGAACGACTAGTTCACTTTCAAAAAGATGCCAGATGGTTCGCTGGACAAGAATAAAGTTATTTGCATGTCGATTTGAAATTAATTACCATCGAAGTACGTCGAATCTCGAATACCACTTGGAGCCAAACACACGACCGATGCAGAGAGCGCACCCCCCCATCGTCAAAAGCAGACAACGCTGGATAGGTGTGAGGGAAAGAGGTTCCTCACCTGAATACCCTAGATGAGCAAAGAGAGATCTGTTCCAAAGAATCTAAAGTATTAGCTTATTATAGCCCAACTGCACTTTATAGGTTGAGTCACACTCCCTGCTGTTACATGTGCACTTTATTTGTTTATGATTTTTTTTGTATCCCCCTGTTTTGATCCCACTTAGGAGAAGGGGATACTTTTTGAGCCTTTTATTTTCCTCCACATGAGGTTAGACATAATTGCATGGAAAATGTAACTGACCAATGCACTTCTTACAATGTACAATGTTTGTGATGCATATGGTTCATTGTTTTACATTGAGCTGCTTAAAAAAACAAGGAATCTTAAGTTAGTCTTTACAAGTGTAAAGTTGGGGACGACATTGTGTTTGCATTTATGAAGGAATGTTAAATTCAGGTCAAAAGCTTTTTTTGTGGAAAGTTGAATAAACATTGGCATAAAGCAAGAATATTTGCCCTCTCTCATGTTAACAGTATTAACAACATTAGAAAGGATACCTTAAGGTAATTTATAACAGCAAAAAATGTCTGAATAAATGTGCGATTAATATGCGATTAATCACGAGTTAACTATGGACAACATGCGATTAAAAAAAAATTAATCGTTTGACAGCCTCTGATCCTTTGATCAACCTGATGCAAATTTGCATCACTGTTCTCATGACTCAGTACAAACAAAACAAACAGAAAGAAAAAAAGGCTTTTTGATTCAAACATAGCATATGGGCTTGTGTACAGCTGAATGTCTCCCTACACACAGGTCCAACGGTAACTGAGCTAGGAACAAGTTCCTCACAACAGGAATGAAGCGTCAAAAAAGGTAAAGATCTGAGGAATCGCGAGTCTTTTCCGGACAATCTTCAATATTTTGGCACATCGGCTGTTTTTGAAAGCGTTTTCTATACTGATAGTATATAATGATTTTTCGTAGTGTAACCCGACTGTGTAGTACTCCAGTAAAAGGTTTTCACTATGGGCCAGAGCGGTCTACTTTACTATATCTCATAATGCAGTGCTCAACTTCAGAAGTGAGCAAATACAGCACGAGTAGGAGAAAAAAGGCACACAGAAGTACATCACGCAGTTAAGTTCTGTTCCAAAACTGGAGCCGGCAGCATCTTACACAGTTTCCCGTGTGGTGCCAACAGTGCAGAGTACGTGGTTTTGAAAAGTTTTACTCCATCATAAAGCAGATTTTTCTCCACTGTTACTGCAGTATTTTCCTACGGAAGAGTATTAGGGCCAGGCAGGAGAAAAATAAAAATAATATTTTAGAGGAGGAAGATTTTGTTTTCATTATGCACTTCGAGAAAAAAGTCGAAATGTCGAGAAAAAAGTCAAAATGTCGACAATAATGTTGAAGTAAAATTTCAAGAAAAAAGTTGAAATGTCGAGATTAATGTTGAAATACAATTTCAAGAATAAAGTCAAAATTTCGTGAATAAAGTTGAAATGTTGAGAAAAAAGGCGAAATTTCAACTTTATTCAGGAAATTGTATTCCAACTTTTTTCTCGAAATTGTACTAGCATGAGGCTCCTTTTAAGAAATTAGACTCTCTAGCGCCACCCTTTTCCACGACGGCCGTCGGGGGTACTGCAGCCAACAGTGAAGCCGGCACGGGAGAACGCGGAGAACGCGCATGCAGGGTCATGTGACGTCACATCCGCAGGACAGCGCGGGAAATTCCGGTCACAATTGCAGCACACAGCCTGTTCAAGGCAACGGAGAGATACACTAGAGGGCTCATTCTTTTTGGTTTGGAACGCTTCATCTGACATTATTACTAGAAAACTTAAAACGTATACGAATTTTTTTCATAAATCCTGCCTCAATCCTGCCTCAAGCTCCTTTAATTTCGAAATTTTGACTTTTTTCTCGAAATTTCAACTTTTTTCTCAACATTTCAACTTTTTTCTCGAAGTGCATAATGAAAAAAAAAATCTTCCCCCAGTTATAACTAATATAGATCCATGCAGCATGTGTTGTCTTCATTCTAAGGCTTATACAAGATTTTTCATTTTTTGCGGCTCCAGACATATTAGTTTTTTGTGTTTTTGGTCCAATATGGCTCTTTCAACATGTTGGGTTGCCGACTCCTGCTCCAAAACAAAGTATTTCAGACAGAGTACAGAAAGTGCTGCAGCAACCTACAGCTTTGGGGATGGGAGGGGTTGGAATAATGGAAAACTATACCAAAATAAAACTGTCTGCCTGCAAAAAGAGTGTAGAATGCACACTTTGAAATACACACTTTAAAATTCAGCTCTTTCCAATATGAACATATGTCCACAATGAGGACGAATACCAGAACCAGTTCTGAGTTTACGACTATAGCAGGTCCTGC
The DNA here is from genome assembly GCF_033807715.1 of Cololabis saira. Taxonomy (NCBI): domain Eukaryota; kingdom Metazoa; phylum Chordata; class Actinopteri; order Beloniformes; family Belonidae; genus Cololabis; species Cololabis saira. Next base: position 8,776,244 of record NC_084598.1, read on the forward strand.
TTTGTTCTGAAGTATACGTGATCAAATCAATAAATCAAACTAAAAGATATATATATATGTATATTTTTCAAATGTTTTATTTGACCTACAGCAACATTAACGGCACCATAAACACGGGAAGTCATATTCAGGTGAATAAATGAAAGTCGAGCAACAGAATGAAGGTGTTGCTTCCTGAATTTGATTTTTCCTTTTTAAAAACCCAGAATGAGCCATTCCACCAATACCCTCTATCGAAAACACAAATCTTTCCTTAGCCTTCTTTTTATTATCCATTTTCTTGTAAAAACATACCATTATTTGCTTTTCCTCCATCTTCTGTCGTACTTGCTCATATCTTGCTGACTCCTACTTTCTCTCTCTGATGAACGGGAATTCCTGAACTCAGCAGTGCTGATTAAGCCAAAAGCAAACACAAGCACACACTAGACACAAACACACGTGACGGCCTGTACTCGAGTTGTAAAAAAAAAAAATCAGGGGGGATGGTGGATTTTATCATATGGGGACAGATAATTTGTGCTGATTACAAATAATATAATATATTACAAATAATAGCAGTGACCAAAACACCTGCAGAAATACTGCAGGAATGACATAGCAGCAGTTAAATGCAGCCTTCTATTTCTGTTGTTGTTGATGTTGTTTTGTCTGTAACTTTTAAAGCTGCCATTTTTGGCCAGGTCTCCCTTGAAAAAGAGATTGTTGATCTCAATGGGACTAACCTGGTAAAATAAAGGTAAAATAAAAAAATAAAATAAAAACAAGCCAAATTATCTATTGAAATATTTAGTGAGCTGTCAGTTGATGAACAAGTAAGATCAACCTGTTTTATGATTAAGAAACCCACGAAATAAAAACATAAGATTTATTAAACCTGATCAGACATAGTATGACTGGCACACACACACACCACATATATATATATATATATATACACACACACACATACATACACACACACACACACACACTGTATCAGTTCCACTTGTCCAACTGCTTGTTAACTAAAATTTCTAATCAGACAATCACAACGTTCCCTGGTCTGATGAGTCTCCATTTCTGCTGCCACATTCGGATGGTGGGGTCAGAGTTTAGCGTCAACAACATGAAAGCATGGATCCATCCTGCCTTGTATCAACGGTTCAGGCAGGTGGTGGTGGTGTCATGGTGTGGGGGATATTTTCCTGGCACAGTTTGGGACCTTTAGTACCAACTGAGCATCGTGTCAACACCACAGCCTACCTGAGTGTTGTTGCTGACCATGTCCATCCCTTTATGACCACAGTGGACCATCTTCTGATGCTACTTCCACCAGGAGAACTGGCCATGTCATAAAGAATCATCTCAGACTGGTTTCTTGAACATGACAATGAGTTCACCAGATCTCAGTCCAGTAAAGCACCTTTGGGATGTGGTGGAACATTGACTGCGTTTCCATGCAGTCAATAACCCTTTTAAAACCAGAATATTGGCAATAACACGAATTCATTCGGGTTTTTAAAAACCCGAATATGACCCCTGGGTTACTCCTTTTAAAACCTGAATATTTGGTCATGTAAACGAATATCCCCATCAAACGGAACATGAATTTGTTTTCTACGCATGCTCTGTTCACAAGGAATCCTGGTCTTTTGAGTCCAGGACGTACTTCTAAACACGGAGAAACACAAGACCAGGAGGAGACTAATCACTTCATAAATGTAATGAAGGATATGAACATTTCTGCATTTGTAGACGGTAGAAAGTACCAGGATAGCCAGATTTAAAAGAAGGTGAGCGAAAAGTTGCGCGAAGCAGCATTTGTTTTGAATTTGGATACAGGAAGAAGAAGTGGAAATGACGGGAATTGCGTCATCCCGTTCTCCGTGCGTCGCTGGTTTGATCCAGATATCCTGAATGATTAATTACCATGTAAACGGAATATTCAGAATATTTCAGTAACCGGAATATTAGCAATAACCTGAATTTTGACTGCATGTAAACGTAGTCATGGATGTGCAGCCGATAAATCTGCTCTGATTGATTGATTGTTTGATTGGTTGGTAGATACAGATAGATAGATAGTAACTGGCCAAGTTGTAACTGGTATTTTATTTAAAACACAACCCTATTTGACTGCTTTGCTTATTGCTCAAACACATTTTGAGTAAAAGTCTATCAGGATGGGAATTACGTGGTATATTTGAAAAGATGTGATCAATAAATTAACAAAACAACACAACTGCCCCGAGCTTCGAACTTAACCCCCCCCCCCCCCCGTTAATGTGGGGAGAGGCTTGGCTGAACACACGTTCAGACGTTGAAGCTCCAACGCACTTTTTCCTGAGGAATGTAAAGAATGCTCCGGTCTGCCTTGTACTTGGTGAGGTCTCACCGTGGCACTCAGAGACGAGGTGAGCTTATGACTGCGTTTACTCAGGCTTTCACTCTTTTTTTCATGTTCACATGATTTTCAGAGGCCTCAATGACCCCCCACTCCACATGTAATGCAACATACACCTCGCTGCCAGGAGACGGTGGTGTGCACGTGGGGCACGAGCACAGATGGCAGACAGGTGGACAAAAACAATTACAGTATACCTCATACTTTCTGTCTCCCCTACCAATCTAAGAGATAAATAGAAGTTCCAAATGTATTATTATTGTTATGCTACAGTATGACAGCTTATTTATTGATTTTCAAACCAAATATTTGCTTGTCCGAGTCTAGAGATTGTTTAGCACAGGGGTCTGCAACCCAAAATGTTGAAAGAGCCATATTGGACCAAAAACACAAAAAACAAATATGTCTGGAGCCGCAAAAAATGAAAAGTCTTGTATTAGAATGAAGGCAAATGGCGAAAGGCGAAATGTTGAGAAAAAAGTCGAGATGTCGAGAAAAAAGTCGAAATTTTGAGAAAAAAGTCGAAATGTTGAGAAAAAAGTCAAAATGTTGAGAAAAAAGTCAAAATGTTGAGAAAAAAGTCAAAATTTCGAGAAAAAAATCAAAATGTCAAGAAAAAAGTCGAAATGTCGAGGAAATAGTCAAAATGTCGAGAAAAAAGTCAAAATGTCGAGATTAATGTTGAAGTACAATCTCGAGGAAATAGTCAAAATGTCGAGAAAAAAGTCAAAATGTCGAGATTAATGTTGAAGTACAATCTCGAGGAAATAGTCAAAATGTTGAGAAAAAAGTCAAAATGTTGAGAAAAAAGTCAAAATGTTGAGAAAAAAGTCAAAATTTCGAGAAAAAAATCAAAATGTCAAGAAAAAAGTCGAAATGTCGAGGAAATAGTCAAAATGTCGAGAAAAAAGTCAAAATGTCGAGATTAATGTTGAAGTACAATCTCGAGGAAATAGTCAAAATGTCGAGAAAAAAGTCAAAATGTCGAGATTAATGTTGAAGTACAATCTCGAGAAAAAAGTCGAAATGTTGAGAAAAAAGTCGAAATGTCGAGAAAAAGTCAAAATGTCGAGATTAAAAAAGGAAAAAGAAAAAAAGGGAAAAAGGGAAAAAAAGAAGAAAAAAAGAAAGAAGAATAAAAAGAGAAAGAAAAAAAAAAGAAATTTTTTTTAAAAGCTCCAGGAGCCACTAGGGCGGCGCTAAAGAGCCGCATGCGGCTCTAGGGCCGCGGGTTGCCGACCCCCGTTTTAGCAGGTGTGATTAAAGGCAGGGTAAGTTTTCCTGGATGATGTCATGTCTGTTGGTATTAAAAGCAAAATATCAACGAAACACATTGAAGCTGTGAGCTGTAAAAGCCTTGAGGTGTGGAGGTTAAGTTGCTTTTACGGCCTTGGTTGGTTTCTTGAGGCCGATGCACACTCTCCAGAAGAGAGGTGGCAAAAACAAAATGCCATCAATTAGTTCTCCCGGCCCTGCTCCGGGAGTTCTTGCAGCTTGTCATCGACATCATCTGCTCACCTGGACTCAAACCTGAACATTTACGTGTTTTCTTCCATCTCTTTGGCAATCACAAATAAATAATATTGTAGCGTTCCTGCATCTATGCGCAGCTGTGACCGTGTATTGTCCTGTAGTTCATGTTTACGTGGCTTATATTGCAGGCATGTAGGAGCGAGAGTTGCTGTATGTGTTGGCGTGGTTATGGCCGACAGTAACAGGTTGTGTTTAATAAAGAAGCTGCCGCTTGGATCTTCTCGGCCCATCCTTTCAACCAGCTGTCTGGACGTTACGGCGCTTTTCCACTAGTACCTACTCAGCCCGACTCGACTCGCCTTGGTGCTTTTCCACTAGGGGTCTAACGTGCAGAGTAGATACTTTTTCTGTAACTACTTTGCTGAGGTTCTAAGCGGCTGAGTCGGCTGTATCTGACATCATCACACTACAGACCACCGATTAGTCGGGGGCTTGGAGTCAGACGTCTGAGTCAGGAGGAGGAAATCAGAGAAAGAGACTCTGACGGATTCTTGTTCATTTTATTCGACAGGCAATGGCAGCAGAAAAGTCTGTTTCATGATCAAACTCTGAGGTGCAGATGTTCATAAACCTGGTGGCTGAGGAGGGAATTAAAAAGGGATATAGACGGGCGATAAGGAACGACAAGATCTACCAGGAACTCTGTCTCTTCATAGCTGCTCGCGGTTCCAGCTGACTTTTCAGCAACGCCGAGACAAACAAACCAAAAGAAACCAGGCCGAGTTGAGTCAAGCCGAGTAGGTACTAGTGGAAAAGCGCCATTACACTGACTGCGTTTACGTGCAGTCAATAACCCTTTTAAAACACGAATATTAGCAATAACCCGGTTTTGCACGGCCATGTAAACACCAATGTGGCAGGGTGGAGGTGATCAGGTGATGGGGCACAGGTGGGCCCATTAACCTCTCCACCCTGCCTGCCTTCATAAGGCGTGGCTGCACAGCAGCAATAGGTCTCCCTGCGAAGCTGCTGCTGGCTGGAGGTGTTGGTGCACGTGTGATTGGAAATAAAGGTGTTCGTGCACAAAACCCCGTGTCCTCTCTGTCCTGTCGGTCAGGCCCCGTAGCACTCGCCCTGCTACAACCAATAACCCCTTTGAATAACCCAAATTTGACCCCTGGGTTACTCCTTCTAAAACCCGAATATTCGGTCATGTAAACGCCAAACGAAATATCCCCATCAAACGGAACATGAATTTGTTTTCTGCACATGCTCTGTTCACAAGGAATCCTGGTCTTTTGAGTCCAGGAAGTTCTTATAAACACGGAGAAACACAAGACCAGGAGGAGACTAATCACTTCATAAATGTAATGAAGGATATGAACATTTTGGCATTTGTAGATGGTAGAAAGTACCGGGATAGCGAGATTTACAAGAAGTTGCGTGAAGCACCATTTGTTTTGAATTTGGATACAGGAAGAAGAAGCGGAAATGACGGGAATTGCATCATGATGTTCTCCGTGCGTCGCTGGTTTGATCCAGATATCCTGAATGATTAATTACCATGTAAACGGAATATTCCCAATGTTTCAGTAACCGGAATATTAGCAATAACCCGAATTTTGACTGCATGTAAACGTAGTCAGTATCATCAAATATTCCTCCTCCCCTTCAGTCACCGTATTCTCCTCGTCCACCAACTCAATATCCGTCATCTCCGTCACTGTCGCCCTGCTGTGGCTGGTTCTGCTGCCTCTGCTGCAGTACATGTGCAGTGTTGCCAATTCTGCCTATTACAAATTTCTTTGGGCTTGTTTTTTTTGGTCAAGCTAATTTAAAACATCAAAACTCGCAGGTTTGCAGGGCTTTTTAGGAGCCCTTTTTCCATAGCTGTGGCTCGTTTCAGCCACCAACATATCTGCCGGCTCTCACCATCCCTTTGAAGAATCTACGTGCGGCATCAACCCGACGTGGCCGCGCTCGAAATGTAACCAAACTTTAGGAGCAGGAAGTGACAAAAATGACTCATTACATAAAAGATGTTTAAATCTCACACACTGCACTGCATCTACTGTAAGCACACTATACACACCCTTACTTTTAACTACAACGTGACATTAAATAGTGTTTGTCTCAGAGTAACTGACAAGTGAAATGACTCCCTGACCAGTCGCCATGACGCATCTCCACTCTTACAGTAACTCCCTGATTCATACTCTTTTCATGATATATAACCACATGTTTTCTCAACACTGGTGTTTCCCATCATTCACATGCTTATTTTTCTGATCTGGCAACCCAGCACACGAGCCGGTACGACCTGAGAGGCACTGCCATATACAATAGAACCAAAACTAGGATAAATACTAAAGAAAGATGCATATCGGTTACAGGAGATAAAATATGGAACAGCCTAAATAATGAATTAAAAAACTGTAGTTCAATAAATAAATTTAAAACAATGTATAAATCCAATATAATCGAAAGATACAGAACATTAGTGTGATACAAAACTATATATGTACACACACACTATACATATATACATACATACATGTGTATATATTATATATATATATATATATATATATATATATACACATATACATATATATATATATACACACACACACAGATATATACGTAGGTGCTGCAATGGGAGGGCCCATGAGGACTTCCAGGAGTTCTGCACTTGAGTTTCTTGTCAAGTATGAAACGACCCAAATTGTCCCATTCTATCCTACAGGGCTTGTTACCATGGCAACAAAAACCTATGCATTTGTAGGCGAGAGAATATGAATAAATCATCCTTTAATGCGGCCCGAACCGCAACGTGCATCCAGGCATTGGTTTGGTTTATTGGCCATTATTAATAACCCCAAACATGGCAAGAACCACCTCCGACACAACCAGAACAACCTTAAACACAACCAAAACAACATTAAACACAACCAGTACCACCTTAAACACAACCAAAACAACATTAAACACAACCAGTACCACCTTTTAACACGGCAGCAACTTTGCTGATTAAAATAGGACAGAACCAAAAGAAAATAACCGGTATTTATTTATCTGTTTGAAACCGGCTTCTACCTACCTCTGTCTGCAGAATAGCTGCACCTTTGTATAAGCTGCACGGTTCAAAACCTATGAAAAAAGTAGTGGCTTATAGTCCAGAAAGTACTGAATGATGAAGGATGGGATTTGTGACGAGCTTTAATTGCCTTTATGATACTAAGCTTAGTTTAGCATGGCATAGCGCCTCAAAAGGAGCCAACGTTAACATGCAAACCTTACGCTACGTTTCCATCCCTGCTAACCAAAGCTGCAACCGATCAATACCTGTGGCTGGAGCAGACTGGGCCGGCCGTGGAAGGAATGCCACCTGCAGCATTCCCCGGTGAGGACGCATGATTTCTGTCCCTTGTGAAAAGGGCTTCATTTTCATTTGTATTTTATTTATTGCATTTTTTGGGGGGGGAGTATAATTTGATCCCGTCTGTCTGAAAAAGTTCCTTCATGGAAACACAAAGCTATTAATACAGTGAGTTGAGTGATTGCGACTGAACCCGTGCAGAATTCCTCTACAGGTGGATCAGCCCTGGCCGGCAACACCAGCCGACTCCAGCTGTTTCCAATGCTGCGTCTCTTCCACTCCACGCTGCTTCACCCCCGGAGGGTTTTCAAACGCACATGTGCATCACACGCTCCCCTGCCCACTCCTTCCTTCACCACATCTGAGCAACCAGGGGGTGCCATGAATACAACTGGAAACCACAGAGCAGCAAGTGTAAACGCTTTTCCAAAGAAGGGTGGAGGAGCAATCAACAATTTCTAATTTATAACATGGGGAGAAAAACAAGGATATATTTGACTGTGACCATGATGGGAAAAAGTGACTCTCCAGCCTCTCCGGGAGTACCTGCGGATCAGTCGGGAGGAAACTCTAACCTCAATAAGTTGTCACCGTATTTAGGAGGTGTCATGAGGGAATTACGGCATAGTTTAAATTCTTGTGGTTATTTATGGCAGAAAGTATGGTAATTAGGTGAGTTATATAATAGTTTGGCATTTTGTGATAGCTTATTGTTTTTGTGGGAACTGGAACCTGCGACTGAGTGTGACCTGAGGTATGCAAGTGTGTGTGTGTGTGTGTGTGTGTGTGTGTGTGTGTGTGTGCGTATATGCGTGTGTGTGCGTATGTAAACTGGCGTACTGCAGGAAGGCGGTTTTTCTGAACCCAGTATGACTCATCATAAACCAAATTCTATGCTAAAAGCCAGATCCGTGGTGCCGGTAATTCTGACCAGCGCGTGTAGGGCTATTCAGAGCAGAAAACTGGTATCAAACCAGTATGAAGTATAAAATGAGTAAAAAAAAAGAACAACAATGGTACAGCAGTGTTGATGCACTAAAAGCAGCATGTCCAACCTCATCTTGTGTGTATTCACGGGCACAACGGCTGTGTCTATGTCTTGTATCTATGCAGGATAAAATACTTTCTTTTTGTCTTTTTAAGTCTTGTTCCTTTTTATTTCAGAGTAAACCGTAAGATTCAGGGTAAGAAAAAAAGAAGTAAAGTTGGACCGGCCTTCATGAGCAGCGCATCCATTGAAAATTGGGGGACTTGATTATTCATTGTTGCATCATTAGATGATCATCTCGTTGCCATTTCGGCCATTCACAAAAAGCTCCATATACATTTTGGTAGTGCAGTATCATTTCATTTTATTGCCAAAATAGAAAACAATCCCATGTCCCCCAGGCAGCAGCCAGGCTTTAACCACCAGCCTCAGTCCTGCTTCAGTTCAGCTTAGAACGAGGTTCTAAGCGGCTGAGTCGGCTGTATCTGACGTCATCACACTACAGGCCACCGATTGGTCGGGGGGTTGGAGTCAGACGTCTGAGTCAGAAGGAGGAAATCAGAGAAAGAGACTCTGACTGATTCTTGTTCATTTTATTCAACAGGTAATGGCAGCAAAAGTCTGTTTCATGATCCAACTCTGAGGTGCAGATGTTCATAAACCTGGTGCTGAGGAGAGAATTAAAAAGGGATCTAGACGGCCGATAAGGAACGACCAGATCTACCAGGAGCTCTGTCACTTCATAGCTGCTCACGGCTCCAGCTGACTTTTCAGCAGCACAGACAAACTAACGAAAAAAATTAAAAAGCGTAGCTGCTTGAAGCTTCTCTCACTCTCATTTTTTAACTTGATATCAAACACAAGCCACAGATCCAGCAGCACATGTATCATCTCCTCCAGGTTCTACATCTTTAGTGTTGTTGTCTTCTTCATTTAGATACACAATCAAATACATCACAGCAGCTTCTCTCCAACCTCCTACTTCTGATCCAGGTGCTCAATTGTTATGGAAAAGAAACCAGGCCGAGCTGAGATGAGTAGAGTACAGCCGAGTACGTACTGGTGGAAAAGCTCCATATCACTTTAAGATGACCAATGACAAGACAGAGGCATCTACAGTAGATATCTGTATATGCAAAGGAGGATACTTCATACAATGAAGAAGATCACGGACAATCCTGAGCATCCTCTCACTACAGTGATGAGCGTGTTCAGTCAGGACCAGATCCGCTGCAACACAGACGGCTGCAGGAACCTTCCTGCCATACAACTCTCCCAAGGGACTGAAATCATGAAAACTGCTGCAACCATTAATTCCCTTTCTAGTCCAGGGGCCAGAGCCCAAAATTTCACTTGTCAGCACCACTCAAGGTGACCAAACTTGCTTCTAATTTTTGAAAATATCCATGTCTGTAGATGATATTTTGGTAAGATAACCTTCCTGAGTGGCAGCTGGATCATAGTTATCAGCTCATGAAGTTACCCACCCCCTTCAGAAAATTACATTTTAGATGCTGGTGCATATCCTGGTTAAGACTCATGTACAGGAAATCTGTCAATGTTTTACTATATTGTCTTTGGTATCATTTTAAAGGGGACCTTTTAAGCATTCATTCAAGCTAAGATGTGAATCTTTCTGACCAACATAGAGGTCACTGCAGCTCTTTGAACTATAAACAACACACATTTTTACACAATTTTTCACCTAAATGATATATTATCTTTTAGCCCTGTGTCATCTAGGAACAACAGAGACACAAAATACAAAAACTGGAATACTGAGAGGACCATAAGGATTCAGGAAATGTATAATATACGCCATAATATATCATTGCTGCAGGTCATTGTGAGCCTTAAACTAGAAGAGCATCATTAGGCTCCTATGAAACTATAACAGCCACAAACTGGTCTTTATCATGCAAATACACGACATAAAGGACATAACAATGAGATAAAGAATCAGCTTGGTTTTAGAAACAACATTAAAGACACAAAATACAAAAAATACAAAAAAGAAAATACAAAAACTGGAATACTCACAGGACCATAAGGATTCAGGAAATGTATAATATACCCAATTCAGAATCATCAATGAACCTGGAGGGGCTGGTAACTTCATGAGCTGATAACTATGATCCAGCTGCCACTCAGGAAGGGTTATCTTACCAAAATATCATCTATAGTCATGGATCTTTTCAAAAATCATAAGTAAGTTTGGTCACCTTGAATGGTACTGATATCTGGTCTGGTCCATGGACTGTTTAGGGATTAACAGATTGGTGACAAAACACTCGTGAAAAAAGTCCCCCGGATTGCAGCATCATCAGTTAAATACAACCAACTACTGAGCAGGTTGTTGCCACAGCAACAGTTTACAGTAAATGTGTGTACTTCTGTCTCCGTGTAAACCGTGACATCACAGGTGACCCTGGGCTGAAAACGTGCCGGCCAGGCCGGAGCTTCTGCAAACATGTTTGTGCGACGCTATGCAGTCCAAGGCTGACAGGTACCGGGAAGTTTGTGCTTTTTTTTCCCTAAACTGCTCTCTGGCTTCCATCATATATAAACACAGTATAGATAATATGTTACATGTTAGTATTATGACAATAAACGTATAATATTGCTACCCGAGGACGAGGCACGGGGAGGGCTTTCTGCTGCACTCAGGAGTTTGTTTTCTGTTCTCTATGAGACAAAAGGACAGCACCTTAAAAGGGCAGAAGCAGAAAGGCAAAAGGTCTGAAAACAGTTGAAAAATGTTTTCATTAATCTGACCAAAGAAAAAACAAAAAAACAAGAAGAAATGATGAAAAGGTGGGGATAAAAGCCCCCCTAGGCTTTGTGGGTGGCATTTTTTTGTTTTTGTATTCTGCCAAAAACACGTCGAGCTCCCGGTCCCAGTGAACAGAGAAGCTGCAGGTCCCAAAGCCCGGCTGGCAGAGAGGACGGGATCAAGAACATTCCTCCCCAGCCCCCGTTTATCACTTCCCTTTCACGGATGGCAGAGATGGGACGGCGCTGCGGAAAGCAGGTGCCCCCGGTGCCACATCAAAAAGCCCTGAGACGAGACGGGGAAGCATTTCAGTTTCACTTCTGCAATATTTTAAAGGGGGAATATTTCATTCCTGTTGCTGTTCTCATCCGCTCTTCTCTGGTACCTCATGTGAGGCGACTGCCATGTCACTTCACACAGTTTTTTCCACAGATATGGCGCTTTTTCCACTAGTACCTACCTGTACCAGTACTGGAGTTGTAAAAAATCAGGGGGGGATGGTGGATTTTATCATATGGGGACAGATAATTGGTGCTGATTACAAATAATATAATATATTACAAATAATAGCAGTGACCAAAACACCTGCAGAAATACTGCAGGAATGACATAGCAGCAGTTAAATGCAGCCTTCTGTAAGCTTTAAATATCCACTGGGCTTACATCAAATACATCAAAACACAACAATAAAAAACAGTTTTCTGAACTTATCAATATGACTCTGTCCTTCACAGGATAAGTAAAATGGATCACTGCAAAAACTCAAAATCTTAACAAGAATATTTGTCTTATTTCTAGTTAAAATGTCTCATTTTAGTAAAAAAATCTCATTACACTTAAAACAAGATTTTTTTGCTTGTAATAAGAAGATAAATCTTGTTCCACTGGCAGATTTTTCTACTTATTTCAAGTGAAAATTTACTTGAAACAGGTGAAAATGGTCAAATAAGTTATTTTTCTGGTGATGACTCTAAATGTTGAAATAGCAGTAAAACCACATTCATTGATGAAATGACATAAGGGATGGAAAGGGGGGATGGCAGTTTTACTGGGGGGATGATTTTGACCGTTTTTATTTCAGGGGGGGATGTCATCCCCCCTCAACTCCAGTACTGGTACCTACTCAGCCCGACTCGACTCGCCTCGGTTTGACGCTTTTCCACTAGGGGTCTACCTGGTCGAGTAGAGACTCTGACGGCGGCTTCTTGTTAATTTTATTCAACCAGCAAAAGTCTGTTTGGTGATCCAACACGGATTTCTGATCGTATCAGATAAAGAAGTCCAGAAGACCCAATCACTTGTCTGAGTTTACATGCTGTTCAGAGAATCAGATAAATGTCCAGAGCATGACTGACTCCTATGTGGCGCTGTAACCATGGTAACCGTTTGTAACCATTTCAACAAAGAGCCACTTCCTGTTGATGGTTGTTTTGTTTGACGCCTGACGTATATTTTTCCACTTTATTCTGATCTGCTCCGGTTCCTGATGAAGCTTCTGCCATCTCTTTCACGATCTTTTTAAAGGTGTTTAAACAACTATTTAACACGCGCCGTCTCCTTTCACCTCCGGGTGAAGCCCCAGAGGAAATTCTCCAGCATGCGCAGACTGCAATATCCGATGTCTCCGTATACATGGAGTTAAAGTTCCGACTATGAACGAATTATCTAGGTTATACTATCCGATTATTAAATGTCCAAAAAAGGTCCGAAGTAGATTGGATTGAGGTGTTTCCATGCAGTTTAAAAGTCCGAACGATGTCTTATACGATCAGAAACCAGATTGAACTGCTGCATGTAAACGCACTGTGTGAGGTGCAGATGTTCATAAACCTGGTGCTGAGGAGAGAATTAAAAAGGGATGTAGATGGTGATAAGGAACGACCAGATCCACCAGGAGCTCTGTCACTTCATAGCTGCTCACGGCTCCAGCTGACTTTTCAGCAGCACAGAGACAAACAAACAAAAAAAAGCGTCGCCGCTTGAAGCTTCTTCTACTCTCATTTTTTAACTTGATATCAAACACAAGCCACAGATCCAGCAGCACATCTATCATCTCCTCCAGGTTCTACATCTTTAGTGTTGTTGTCTTCTTTGTTTAGATCACACAATCAAATACGTCACACACTATGTTTACATGCAGTCAAAATACGGGTTATTGCTAATATTCCGGTTACTGAAACATTGGGAATATTCCGTTTACATGGTAATTAATCATTCGGGATATCTGGATCAAACCAGCGACGCACGGAGAACATCATGACGCAATTCCCGTCATTTCCACTTCTTCTTCCTGTATCCAAATTCCAAACAAATGCTGCTTCGCGCAACTTTTCGCTCAACTTCTTTTAAATCTCGCTATCCCCATACTTTCTACCGTTTACAAATGCCAAAATGTTCATATCCTTCATTACATTTATGAAATGATTAGTCTCCTCCTCACTCCAAAATGTGGCGTGGTCTTGCATTCGAATATGAGCAGATTCGGGTTATTCAAAAGCCGCTTTTCCACTAGTCCCGCTTCTCCTCGGTTCTACCCGCCACGGCCCCATTTTGCGCTTTCGCACTAGGGCTGAGACGGGTAGAGCTGCTCCAAGCCGATACTTTTTTCTGTAACCATTTCAGCGAGGTTCTATTGCGGGCTGAGCCGGGACTATTTCTGACGTCACCACCCTCCGCGCCACTGATTGGTCGGGGGGCGGGGCCGTCAGACGTTTGAATCAGGAAGCGGGAGTCAGAGCGAGAGCGACCCGCGGCTCGCGGCGATTTTATTATAAAGCGCAAAACGTCTGTTTGGTGATCCAACTCTGAGGTGCAGATGTTCATAAACCTGGTGGCTGAGGAGAGAATTAAAAAAGGGATGTAGACGGGCTGTTTTACTCTCAGCCGCTCGCGGCTCCAGCTGATTTCTGATCAGCGCCGACGTGAACAAAGCGGTTGCGCAATCGAGTACGTCACAGCAGCTTCACCACAACCCCCCACTTCTCCCCTGGCAGTGCGAAAACACACGGGTGGAGCCGCGTAAAGCCGCGCGGAGCCGAGCCGAGCCGAGCCGGGCTGAAGTGAGACTAGTGCAAAAGTGCCAAAAGGGGTTATTGGTGTTTACATGGCCGTGCAAATTCGGGTTATTGCTAATAACGCAGTCACAGCAGCTTCGCTCCAACTTCTGCTCCAGGTGAAACAAAACTTGGCCAAATTGAGTAGAGCCGAGTAGGTTCTAGTGGAAAAGCGCCAATAGAGCAGTGTGGGGGGGTGAGGATAGAAAACCTCTCCATGATAAGCCAGATTTATTAAGTGGACATGCTTGTGGGGATGGTACACAGAACAATTCAGCGGGAATGCATAGTCATGTCTTTCCCAAATCACAGAAGGTGAATGAGGGGAAGTCAGCCTGGACTGGACAGTAATGTCAGTAGTCAGCAGTAATGTTTACCTAATAGCCAAGCCAGAAATCTGGGACTAGTTCTGGACTCAGACCTGAACTTTCACAGCCACATTAAGACATTAATGAAGTCTGTTATCACCTGAAGAACATGTGGAGGATTAAAGGACTGATGTCCCAGCAGGACATAGAAGACCTGGGGCCGGATTCACAAAACATTGTTAAGAAAAAAAATCTTCTTAAGTGTCTTTTTTTTCTTAAGTTCAGTCTTAAGAAGAAAAAAAGAGAAGAAGTCATATTCTCCAAAAAAGTTCTTAAGTATTTTCTCAACTTTCTTCTTAAGAAAAAACTTGAAAATAAATAAAAATAAAAGTAATAAATATAAAAGTTCTCAAATTTGTTCTTGACTTTTTTCTTAACTTTAAGACAACCTTGACCGGTCTTAAAATTTCTTCTGTGAAAAGTTAAAACTCTTATATCACCTTTTTCAACACATTTTAGACAAGTTTAGACTAGTAGGTCATAGTTTGAGGATATACTTTGTAATTAATTACACAAAGAGCCTGTTAACTGTTTGTTAGCATGTTAGTTAGCGTGGTAGTTAATTATTATTAATTTTCCCCATTAGTATTTTTTTTCGCACATTAATCTCATCCACCATGACATTGAAAAGTTCCTGCATCTCTTTTTCTCCTTCTCCATGTTTAGTGAGTGACTGACGGATAAGACGCAAACTACCTGTATAAATGTTGTTTGCTAACGCTAACTGACATATGTGCAATGCAATGACATATTTTAAGAAGTCCTTAAGTAGGAAAAATAAGAATAAAAATAAGAAATTTGTAAGAAATTACAGTTCTTAAGACGGTTCTTAAGAAAATATTGAGGAATTGCACTTAAGAACTTTCTTATGAACTTCTTAATTTTAGATCTTAAGACATTTCTTAAGATCGTTCTTAAGAACATAGTCCTGACTAGACTGTGGACCATATAACTCCAGCTCTTAGATCTCTACATCGGCTTCCTGTCCGTCCCAGAAGAGATGTTAAATCCAGATGGATGTATGTATACGGTAAACCTCTAAATGATCTCAGACCTAAACACATCTCTGATCTGGTCCATGATGGACCAATCAGAACCCTCAGGTCGTCAGGCCACGCCTACTTCCTGTTCCCAGAGTTAGAACCAAACAGATGAGGCAGCTTTCAGCTTTTATGCTCCTCACCTGTGGAACAAACTCCCAGAATGCATCTGGGCTGCTGAAACTCTCAGTTGCTTTATATCCAGGTTGAAAACATTTTTATTAACTGCTGCATTTCAGTAATCTCCCACAATGCACTGCAACCTTTGTTTCTTGCCACCATTTGTTTTATTCTTTTTAACTGATATCTGTTTGTCATTAATTACTGCTTTTAAACTTTTTATTTTATTGCTTTTTTGTTTAAACTTAAATCATGCTTTTAATTGCTACTATGTGATGTTTTATTGTCTCTGTAAAGCACCTTGTTGAATTCTGCTATACAAATAAACTTGCTTTGCCCTACGCAGATATACCATAGCAGATTATCATCTTTAAAAAAAAAGGTATGTTTGTAAATTATTGAATACAATAGGCATTGCAAATTTAAATTATATATTTCAAGGAGAAAATTATAGTAGAAGTTTATATTTACACATACAGTAAATAGGAGTGACTCATCAGAAATAAATCTGCTATGCTGTGAGGAGGACATGGCCGTAAACAGCTCCGCTTCCTCGGGAAGCAATCACACACACATATTTTTTTTAAAAAGTCAAACAAAGATGTTGCTCATGTTTTGTCTTACCAGATAGATCATGGATGACGTCCAGGGAGGAAGACCAGGAGTAGCGCTCCCTGACCATCTGACTGAGAGCGGACGGCAAAGCCTCCAGCTCGTACGCACCGCGCTTCTTCCAGTACAGAAACATCTTCAACCAGGTAGGGCTTTATATCAAATCAATATTAATTGTTAATGTTCTACCTTGAAACTAGAACCTCACCCTAGTATTAGAAGTGTGTCTTTTGATTCTGACCTTCCCCTGCCCGCTCTCCCTTCCCCAGCTCCCCATGATAAAACAACCTGAACCTCGTCTCCCCTTGAACCGGCCACCTTTCGGAAACAGAGCCGGCCACCTCACTCGGCTCTAAACTCTGCCAACTACCTACATGTGAATTCAAATTCTCCACCTGCACAACTACGTCATGCAGCTTGCACTTGCTAAAACTTGCTTTCTAAGTCTGATCCGACTTAAGGGCACGTCCAAGTGGGGGAAACAAACTTCTTTGAAGAAGCACAATCCATTACACTAGGACATAACGGTATTAATGCTGCAAGTGGAATACATTTTACTACTGCCACCCACAAAGCAAACGACTAATACACATCTCTGAACCTTCTGCTCGAAAACACCTCTTCCTGTTGATCCTGTAGACGTTTAAGTTGTCCACTAATCATCTGCTAAGAGCCACCCACCAGGAGCTGTCAAGCACCAACTGCTGCCCTCTCCTAATCCATTTAACCAGGCTGTTCCTGACTAAAATTACAGACGCCCGACTGCTGAAAGGTGTTGCAATCTTATCTCCAGGAGTGAGCGACGTTTCCGTCGCTGCTGCTGCAGCCCCAGAGCCCCGTCTTCGTCCATGGCAATGCAAAAACTACACAGAGCTTGTGTGCGAGAGGCAAGGCTGTCCATGTGTAGGATCTCCTGGAAGAGAGGGGGGGTTTTCTGCCCACTCCATCAGACAAGTGTTGTATTCACCCAGAGGTGAGTTGCATGCTGGGATGGGCAATCTGGGCTAATGCCTTTTGGACTGGGTGATACAAAGATCTCTTTTAAGTCCCCTCCTACATCCAGAGTGGACTTTATATTTTGCTCCAACTGTAAAAAGGCTGACATTTTTCTGCATAGATTAGTGCCAGCGCCCTTTATGAGGCCAGACAGATTTATTCCTTTTTAATGAATGCACCAGTTCTGTTGCTGAATGAGCTCAGTTATTTCTGTGGAAGTACAATGCACACATAGGCCTCTTGACTATGAGGAGGAACTATAGGAGTCTTGTTGCAAAATACTCAGCTGAGACAATAGACTCCCCATCTTTAATATCTTTGAAAGCAGCTGACGGCTTAAATCAGCTTGCAGTCAGAGCTGGTAGAGGAGCCAAAAATTGTACTCAAGTAAAAGTACTGTTACTTCAGAATAATATGACTCAAGTAGAAGTAAAAAGTATTCATCCAAATAATTACTTGAGTAAAAGTAAAAAAGTACTTGGTGAAAAAACTACTCATGTACTGAGTAACTGTTGAGTAATGTCTGATTTATTTTTTTAACACAATCATTCAAACAGAAAAAAGTACAAAATAATCATCTTCAGGCAAATTAAATCAATAAAATAAAATAAATTAAAATTAATAAAAAATAGCTTACATTAAAATAATCTTAAAGTAAATTCAAGTACTTTAATAAATAATAAAATAAATACAATAATAACAGAATAAATTAAGCACAAGTAGCACAAAATTTCAAGCCTTTGTACTTTTCTTTTTTAACCAGGCAGAACTAGAACAAGCCCATGAACTAGGGCTGGGCGATTTTGGACAAAAATAAAATCCCAATTTTTTTTCCTGTAAACCCAATTCTCGATTTCGATTTTTTTGGTAAAACTACAAAAGACAATGGAATAAATTGTTTCAAATATTTTATTTTGAAAAAAAAAATAAACAAATTTCCCTATTGGGAATGAAGTGCAACTTAAAGATACTGTAAATCCTCCTTGAGTTTAGTAAAGTGACAACATTAACAATCTTGACCAAACAAAGTAAAAAAATCGATTTTCCTTTTTTTAACATTGTCTTGATTAATAAATCCGATTTAGATTTAAAATCGATTAATCGCACAGCCTTAACATGAACTCATAGAAACTCTGTGTGTGTTTAGTCTGTGTAAATGTGACAAAACATGCAAAAACAAAAATTTTTCCCAAAGAATCACCCAGTGATGTCATGAGATTGACGCGTACGCGGATAAAAAGGATAAAAGAAAAGTAACAGCTCAACGTAGCCTAATGTAGTGGAGTAAGAGTAACAGTTTCTTCTTCACAAATCTACTCAAGTAAAAGTAAAAAGTATAGTGATTCAAAACTACTCCTTAAAGTACAAAATTTCCCAAAACTTACTCAAGTAAATGTAACAGAGTAAATGTAACTCGTTACTACCCACCTCTGCAGACACTTCATATAAAGAAGGCATAATATTTTTTTCACCATAGCCTAAAATGTTCATGCACTGCTATTATGCATCTAAAATAGCAGTAGAAATACTGTGAGAATGTGCTGCGCTGGCCGGGGGAAGGGAGGGACGTTGTCACACATAGCGACCCACATGTCCAATTTTGGGATAAGAAATTAGAGGGTAGGATGGAAGCCGGTTTGCTGCTCAGCTTTGGGCTTTGCAGACATATGGTAATAATCTAAAGCAGCTTTGAGCACGCAGCTTCCCATTTAATGAAGAGAGCAGTCGTGCAGCTTGAGAACTGAGCTGCAAACACACGGCCCAATTTCCACCTACTATAGAAAGCGGGAAGCCGGGGGGGGAATTAGAAGGCCGCGCTTTCATCATCATCCACCAGATCGGCTTTTAATAAAAATACTTTTGTGAGTCATATCAAGAGACCAAAATACCTATTCCATTGTATCACTTATGCTGACATTCAAATGCATTTTGATCTGATCTCAAAACACACAATATTTTTAAAAAGAGCTTATTTGGAAATGGACCCAATACAATGAAAAGGTTTTTTTTCCCCCCCAGTGAGACTCTGGCAGCCATGTTAACCCTTGTGCTGTCTTCAGGTCAAGGAAGGAGGAAGAGAGGAAGGAAGGAAGGAAGGAAGGAAGGAAGGAAGGAAGGAAGGAAGGAAGGGAGAAAAAAAGAAAAAGAAGGAAGGAAGGAAGGAAGGAAGGAAGGAAGGAAGGAAGGAAGGAAGGAAGGAAGGAAGGAAGGAAGGAAGGAAGGAAGGAAGGAAGGAAGGAAGGAAGGGAAGAGCAGGAAGGAAGGAAGGAAGGGAAGAAGGAAGGAGAGAGCAGGAGGAAAGAAGGAACAGGAGAATTATGTCATTTTGACCCAAAGACAAAAAAGTACAGTGGACAATACAGTGGGCAGGGATGAGGACCAGAGGCCGTCATCCCTGCCCACCTTCTACAATCAATCCTCAGAGTTACCATAATGCTGAGTGACTCACTACTCCTGCAAAATACTCTTCCCTTTTGGGATTAATAAAGTATCATTGATCTGAATGGATACTGCCAGCTGACGCTACTCCAGTAATTACCAATAACACACTGATTCAAAAAGTAAAAACAGGGATTTCCTCCTCCTGATTAGCATGGCGGCTGACAACGCTGCGGTACATTTCCACGACGAGCAGACGTGCAACGTTGCAGTGAAACTAGGGATGGGCGGTATGGACTAAAGCATTTATCACCTTAATTTCTGGCATTTATCCCGATAAAAAAAATACCAATTCAACTCTCCCTCCCTCCCTCCCTCCCTCCCTCCCTCCCCTCCTTTGATTGGGTTAATAATGAAAAGAAAAAAGGTTTCTACTGCAATTAGTGACTTCTTGACTCATCGAGTTAAGAAACTGTTGCAAAACTTGATTTATTACATTTTCAAAAATTGTTTGCCTTTTGGGAAATAGAAGTTCTGGTGTCGTCTATAATTATTTGAATGGCATTAAAGTGCATCAATGTAGAGACGTTTCAGTCTAGACCGGGTGGACTGCTGGACTCGCCTCAATCTCCAGACACACGGTTGTCTACAATTATTCTACCTGCAGGACTTCCTGCAGCTGAATCTATAAAAAGCTCCTAAAAATAACCCATGGGGTAGCTTTTGTCACATTACATTTCAGCGGTACCAAATCAACCGCCACCGGCTGAGTCAGTGGGACCGTTCCCACCGAGTGAATCACTGTGTAATTCAGCAGTCCTTCCTTCAACCTGCAACTCAAGGGAGCAACCAACCACTCTTCAACTTGTTGATATAAATAATCCCATAATTGAAACAATATGGTTGAAATTGCAGAGAAGAGGACAGTTGAAAAGCCAATAACAGAGTCAACGAGGCTGAAAAACACTTATTCCCTGAAAGTACAGTTATTGTCATGTGGAAGGCTGCAATACGCATAAACAGTCATTTAGCCATGATGGAGGTTATACGTGTAGAAGGACACATTCAGAGGTAAATATTTGCAGTTGTGCATGCATGTGTGTGTGTGTGTCTGAAAGAGAGAAAGAAAGAGAGAGAGAGAGAGAGAAAGAGCTCAGCGTAGCCTTTAATTATCTGCTGCAGTTTAAAAAGAAGCAGCTCACCATGGGTCTTTTTACATCATGAAGCCCTGATAGCCTGAAACAACTTGTCATGACATCAGTTGCCTGGAGTTGTTTGAAGTTAACTGATGTCTTTTTTTTTTTTTATTTAAAATTAAATTATTTCATTAAAAGAAGCTTGAATAGGTTCATCCGACTCCACATACAAACTGAGTGAAAATAAAAACTGAGCCCAACAGTGTGCTACGGGTTCATCGATGCGAAAGAGCCCAGCGGGATAGAATACCCTTTAGGGGTCGGCAACCCGCGGCTCTTTAGCGCCGCCCTAGTGGCTCCCTGGAGCTTTTTCAGAAATGTTTGACCTTTTTTTTCCTTTTTTTTTTCCTTTTTTCTTTTTCCTTCTTTTTCCCCTCTTTTTTTCCCCTTTCCTTTTTAATTTCGACTTTTTTCTCAAGATTGAACTACAACATTAATCTTGACATTTCGACTTTTTTGTCGAAATTTCGACTTTTTTCTCGACATTTTGACTTTTTTCTCGAAGTGCGCAATAAAAAAAAAATATTCCCCCAGTTATAACTAATATAGAAACATGCAGCATGTGTTGCCTTCATTCTAAGGCTTATACAAGACTTTTCATTTTTTGCGGCTTTGTTTTTTGTGTTTTTGGTCCAATTTGGCTCTTTCAACATTTTGGGTTGCCGACTCCTGCTTTAGGGCAAAAAGCAGTCCACCATCTGAAGCAGGGATGACGACAAAAATAAAAAAAAAGACAAAAAACAGAAATGTGATGTGATGGAGCCAGTCTGCATTTTCAGTCGGGGCTGCTCGTGAGTGGAACTTCATACCAAATGAGATTAGAAACCAATCAAATTATGCTTCTTTTAAATTTTATCTAAAAAAAGTGGTTAATTAGTGGCCAAGGCTGTCAACATTAAATTTTAGTGCTTAATTTTCCTGCTTGCTGCCCTGCCTGTCGGTGTTGCCTATTAGTTTGTCTAGTTACACTGTTGCTTTTTGTGCAAGGCTTTTTATTCTGTGTTTAGTGCTTTTGTCTTGTTTGTTTTTGGCCTGTTAGTGTGTTACTGTGTCTTGTGTTATTAATGTTGATGTTACTGTTGCTGCTTCATGTCGTTTCTGTTTTCGTTTGTAGCAATTGTTGTTGTTGTTGTTGAGCTTATGTTAACCTGTGTGTGTATGTATTTTAGCTTAGTCTCTTACCTTTTAATCTTTATTCTGATGTAGCTTTCTTATTCGGAAATGTTTTATTGATTAAATCTTAATAATTTTTCTTTTAGATTGACTATTTTACACCAGTCCAGGGACAGCAGATGCAAAATAGCCTTTTTGGCTAATTCGGGCATATTTTACATGTGTTTAAATGTATTATTAATGTGCATTGTCCCTGATAACTAAACCTTTGAATAAATAAAATAAATAAATGGAAAGCAATGCCTCTGAGAAACAAAAAGTGCTGTAAAGAAGTGTAACAAGAGCTGCGAGTTGAGAAAAGCAGGACAGAGTCGGCCTCTGTTCAGCATCCGTCAAGGGTTCGATGAAGCATTTGGAAGTGAAAACAACGTGTGAGTTTAGAGCAGGAAAAAAATTTGCCTCCACGTCTCAGAGAACGACGTCACCTTTGAGTGTAAATTGTTTATAAAGACATGTGGAAGCGCAGCAAACCTGTCCGTCTGCAGTTTTCAGCTGTCGGAAGAGTCTGCTAATGGAATATTATCATACTTGTATTTCCCTGTAGACAAGAGGAATGCTATGTTCATATGCATCCTAATCAATATTACAACCTGCTTTGCAAATAAAATAAATGCTGCAAATAAAAAGAAGCGCCGCTGCAAATAAAAGAAACGTTGCAAATATAAAAGAAACGCTGCTGCAAATAAAAAAAAAACGACGCAAATAAAAAAGCCACAACGGAAGTGAAAAACCGGGGACTATTTTTGCTGATGCACTGTTGTTTTTTTACGTGAGAGGAGGAGAAGAAGACGAAGAGGACGTAAGTGAAAAGAAAGAAATTAGAAGAGCGAGGAATAAGAAGAAAAACGGATGAGAAAATAAGTAAAAAGGTTAGTGTTCAACGTCGCTATGTGTAATTTTTAATGTGCAACACCGGTGCATCGGCAAAAATAGTCCCCGGTAATTCACTTCCGTTGTGGCTTTTTTATTTTCGTCGTTTTTTTATTTTATTTGCAGCGGGGTTTCTTTATATTTGCAGCGTTTCTTTTATTTGTAGCGGGGTTTCTTTTTGTTTGCAGCGTTTATTTTATTTGCTAAGCGTTTATTTTATTTGCAGCGGCGTTTATTTCTTTTTGCAGCGTTACTTTTATTTTCAGCAATGGCGGGTTTCGGCCACCGTAGTATACGGATGAAGTTGCACCTCGCTGCTGAACACAGCTAGGCAGCAGGATATTGAAATTTATTTGAAGAGCGAGCTCAGTTTTGCTTTGATTTGGAAGAAGCAAGCACTTTTCAGACAAGCGTCCTTTTGCATTTTGAAGTAACTGAACGTGTCAGGATCACGTTTAAAGAAGCATCCGGGCAAGGCCTCGCAGCAATCACAATAACGCGTATTCAACCTCAACAATTGCATCGCAGAACCCGACTTGGTAGAAGTTACTAAAGCTTTGGGGACATTTTTGACAGACATCGGGTTGGAGCTCAACAAGCTCGGCTACAACATCTGGGAGCAGCACAACCGGGTTAAACGCTGTTAACTGGTAGGAAAGTAATGGCTTTTCAACTGTGACAATGACATGAAAGCCGTCAGAGGAAAAAAAAAAGACAAAACAAAAGCTGATAATTACAAGATGAAAACTGTGACATGAAAATGACAAGACTTAGCCGAGTGTCAGCCGAGGAACCACAAAGACAGGAGCTTCAATGGAGAAGCCCACCAAAACATCTGCAAACTGCAAAAATCTTCAGCGTTCCCGTAATTTGCTTAATTCAAAATGCATGTATCCAGACAGATGACTGTAAATGTTTACCAAGGGACTTAAACTCCCTGCAGTGGTCAAAATCCACATCCAGAAATAATGGTATACGCTTTCTGTCACATTTAACAGAGACAGGGATTGATGCATCAGTTCCTCATTTGCTTTTCATTACAATCTGCAACACAGTTTAAATAAAACAAACATTTAAAGAAAACAAAATACCAACAATGGCAAAACAGAATAAGAGAAAATGCAAAAACACATTTTTCTCTGACTTTTAAAACCAGAGATGAAATCAGAACTAAGGTCATGATTAATCACATCCAAGGCAGCTCAGAGCTTTCACGAAGCAAAGAAACGCTGTCGTGCAAATAGATTAGCCCGGTTGCATCATCGCCCAACGTGAGACTGGAATAATTATTCCTCAGCAGCAGGAGAACAAAGAAAAAAACCCAAAAAAGCAGAGCCAACCGTGATCTTGGATGGCATCAGGAAATGGCAGCAACGAAAAGAAGGGAAAGGAGAGAGGAGAGAGGAAATCCCAACGGAACAATGGAGACACTCCGAAGAAGGAAGTTTAAACTGTAACAAGCCGTGTGCCAGGCCAAAATCCCAAACAATCATTGTGGCTGCACACAAACGCCATGGCACATGCGCTCAAATAACACCCGAGTGAACCCTCCTTCCTCCACATGTTCACCCAGAGCTCTGCACCTTTTTCACATTAAATCTCCTGCAACTCTTGAGAAAATAATCTCAGCACCGACCGGGCTCTTTGCAGTTTCTGAGGCCTTATTATATAGACGTTCTACTTTCCATTTCTATTGGAGCGCTTTGGGCACAATCATGTGATAAAATCCACACCACTGGAGCACCAACTGCTCCCCCAACAACCATTTCACCTGGAAAGAACGTACCCAGAAGGTTTAACAGGTAACAGCATATTTGGATGGCAAAGTTAACGGTAACAAACTCATCCTAGTCCTGTAGACTGAAAGATATGATGGAGAACAGCTCCTGAACTAAATTAATTATTGTAATTAGGGCCCGAGCACTTACAGTGCGAAGACCCTATTGTATCTGTAGGAATTGTTTTCCTCGTTCTCGCTTTTATTTTTCCGACGAAATGAGGGCTTTTTTGCCCCCCTAAACGTGCCCCAAGTCACCAAATTTTTGCACGCAAGCCAGGCCTGGCGAAAAATGTGATATTTAATGGTTTGCATTAATGGGCGTGGCCTAATGGCTCAACAGCGCCCCCTAGAAATCTTTGTGCCTCAAGCCCCACAATACGGTTTGACGTACATACCACGAAAATCGGTACACACCTGTATCATGTCGCAACTTAAAGAAAAGTCTCTAGGCGCCATGGCCGAAACCGAACAGGAAGTCGACCATTTTCAATTAATCGTGTAATTTTGACGCAATTTATGCCATTCCTTCGGCCGTTAATGCCGCCCGAACCGTAACGTGCACCCAGGTGTGTTATACATCAAAATGTGCGTCTCCATCCTGCAACGACGCGCATTACTTTTCTCAGTCAAAAGCGTTGCCGTGGCGATGATAGACGCCAAAAAGCGTGACCGCCCCCTTCATCTGATTGGTCCATATTTGATAGTTCCTACTTTCTGCCAGAACTTTTGAATGGTTTGACATAAAGAGTTGTGGGTGGTGTCATCGGACTCGGTTTTGAGTCCTTGATCTTAATGGGTGAAAGTTGCACGCGCAAGGGCAATTTCAAAACAGGGACAGTGCACAATAAGTCATTAATCTTGTACAAGAGAATGTGCATTGTGCGCAGGTTGCAGCAGCTTGCTACAGGTAGCAGCTTGCTACCTGTAGTCTCTGGGCAGGTTGATGGAACAGTACATGAAAATTAGTATAGACAAAGAAAAAATAAGTAAAAGAGCAGAACAAAGCAAAGAGACAATGGATAAATAGAAACATGGAAGCAGATTCAACAGAGCGTGGGATCTGTCAGATGTTGGCATCAAAGTGCTGCTTGCAAATTAACTCCATCTACATCAACACAGGTGAAAAGCACTTCAACTGTTAAAGCCACTGGGTGGATCCTACAGGTGTTGGGTTATCTACAAGCAGTTTGACACATTTTTATCAAAAACTGGACACTAATCTTACATTTTTAACCTTTTTTCCAATGATTAATGGCGGTAAATATATTAGAGATGAATCAGCTTTGAAGACGGTCACCAGTAACACCCCTAGCGTGATGGAGGCTACATTACTGCAGGTAACTGGGAGGCCTTTATTTGGCGACCTGCAGTCAAACCAGTATAATATCCATAAATTCAAAAGGAGCACAAGGGTTAAACTAGGAGAAACCTTTTCTATTTTGGCCCCGCTTGTATCATCAAAACGGTGAATCATTGCAGAGGGAACTGGGAGTTTTTTTTTTTCCTTCTTTTTGCTGCTAAGCTTTGTTTTTGTTTTTCAGCAGAGAACAGAGACCAGAGACCAGACAAGACATCTGGTCCCAGATTAGACCTGTGTGTTTGAGACAAGCTTAAGACTCCGGTGGCCTGGAACACTGAGGGGTTCCAGACTCAACCAATTAAGGCTGCTAAACTTTAACTCCACGCTTACTTTACCTACTGCAGGAAAACCCACGAGCTGCCTGGACGGCACGTCACACGTGAACATGTACAGGGAAAAAGACTAATAAGACACTGCAAAATATATTGTATTATCATGCAAATTGTTACAAACGGTTTTAGCTATTAAGAACATTTTAAAGTACGTGTCCCAAACCAGATCTTTCCATCAAATTACAACATGATTTACATGCGGAGAAGAAATGCACATAAGTGAACTTTTTATTCATCCAATAAAAAGATGTCTAATGTTGTTTCATCATTAAAAAGCTCAGTGAATCCGCTCACTCATCTCACTCATCTTCTTCCACTTATCCGTTCCCGGGTCGCGGGGGCAGCAGCCTCAGCAGGGATGCCCAGACTTCCCTCACCCCAGACACTTCCTCCAGCTCTTCCGGGGAGAGTCCGAGGCGTTCCCAGGCCAGCCGAGAGACATAGTCTCTCCAGCGTGTCCTGGGTCTTCCCCGGGGTCTCCTCCCGGAGGGACATGCCTGGAACACCTCCCTAGGGAGGATCCGGTACAGATGTCCAAGCCCCCTCAGCTGACTCCTCTCAATGTGAAGAAGCAGCGGCTCGACTCCGAGCTCCTCCCGGGTGACCGAACTCCTCACCCTATCTCTAAGGGAGCGTCCAGCCACTTTGCGGAGGAAACTCATCTCCGCCGCTTGTATCCGCGATCTTATCCTTTCGGTCACTACCCAAAGTTCATGACCATAGGTGAGGGTAGGTGCGTAGATTGACCGGTAAATAGAGAGCTTCGCTTTTCGACTCAGTTCCCTCTTCACCACGACGGTCCGGTACATCGACCGCATTACTGCGGACGCTGCACCGATCCGTCTGTCAATCTCACGCTCCATTGTTCCCTCACTCGTGAACAAGATCCCGAGATACTTGAACTCCTCCACCTGAGGCAGGACTTCTCCACCCACCCGGAGAAGGCACGCCACCCTTTCCCAGTGGAGAACCCTGGCCCTTTGGAGGTGCTGATTCTCATCCCTGCCGCGTCGCACTTAGCCTCAAACCGCCCCAGCACATGCTGAAGGTCCCGGTCTGATGAAGTCAACAGGACAACATCATCTGCAAAAAGCAGAGACGAAATCCTGTGGTTCCCAAACCGGATCCTCTCCGGCCCCTGGCTGCGCCTAGAAATCCTGTCCATAAAAATTATGAACAGGACCGGTAACAAAGGGCAGCCCTGCCGGAGTTCAACATGCACCGGGAACAAGTCTGACTTACTGCCGGCAATGCGAACCAGACTCCTGCTTCGATCATACAGAGACCGGACAGCCCTTAACAGAGGGCCCCGGACTCCATACTCACTGAGCGCCCCCCACAGAATGGCTTAAGTTAGGTTGCGTGTTGTCCACAGTCAGTTTTTACCTACAGTAAAAGTTTCTTTTCCTGTATTGTTAAACATCTTTGAGTGTCCTGGAAAGCACTATATAAATGTGCCATATTAACATATTATTATTAAAGTGAGTGATATATATTTTTTAATGGTAAAATATCCATTGATTTAAATATTGTTGTGTTTCCATGTTGTTCATTTTGCTTTAATTGCTCTTTTTTACTGTTTTTCCTTCAAACTTTTGCTCTGAGCCAGTCAGGTTTGAGTCATGGAGGGTTTCCACCCCCTAGAGCAATGAGCCAATCACGTTTAAGTATGAGCTGACGTTTCCTCTTGATGAACTGGATTGTTTTGTTATTCCATCTCTCGCCCTAACCCCAGCCAAACACCAGAAACTGTTTCTGAACAGGTTCAAGGTGAGAAATATCACAACAATCCTAGAATCTTTGCTGAGATGCGTTCGCAGGACCTGAGTTAAAGTCGGTCCGGACATTTGTAAAAGGTGCTCTGTTGCCCCTCTGATCGCAGCCGATCCTGCAACCCCAAACAGAACCTGCAGCTGATCCTGCAACCCCAAACAGAACCTGCAGCCGATCCTGCAACCCCAAACAGAACCTGCAGCTGATCCTGCAACCCCAAACAGAACCTGCAGCTGATCCTGCAACCCCAAACAGAACCTGCAGCCGATCCTGCAACCCCAAACAGAACCTGCAGCCGATCCTGCAACCCCAAACAGAACCTGCAGCTGATCCTGCAACCCCAAACAGAACCTGCAGCTGATCCTGCAACCCCAAACAGAACCTGCAGCCGATCCTGCAACCCCAAACAGAACCTGCAGCCGAAGGCCTGGCCTGACACAAGTTGGCACAGACTTGTAATTCCTGCATTGTGGATGGAATGCAAGTGCAGATATGACAACTACAGTACTAATTATTGACTGAAATTTCCTCAGACACAAAATTGGGGGGGTGTGAAGGTGCAATATGCAACAGTTTGAAATGCATGTTCAAGCAGCAAATGCAGTGCATGAAGAGGAACCCAGACAAAATGGAAAGAGAGAAAAATTTGAAGGGAAAACATAAGATAGAAGAAATACTTTTTTTCTTTTAGGTTGTCATTGGTCTTTATATTTTCACTTGTTATGTTGTTATCTTAGATTATTATTCCTTAACATTGCTGGTTGTTTTTTTTTGTGTGTAATTCTTCTGAAATACGGAATTGTTACGTAATTGGGAATTAAAAGTTGCGTTCCGTATTGAACCAATACGAAACACAGTTTATTCCGTATTTCACAGTTGTCCCATGCACGTCTGTCACACACATCAACGAACTAACAATAATGAACAAAATAAAGGACAGGATACATTAAAGACAGCAACATATGTTGGTACGTTCTCTGTTATTTATTGACGTCATAATATACAGGTGAAAGTTGGAAAATTAGAATATATTGCAAAACTTAATTCGTTTCAGTAAATTCAACTAAAGGTAAAACAAATATATTATCTCCCACTGAGATATTTCAAGCCTTTATTTGTTATAATTTTGATGATTATGGCTCACAGTTTATGAAAACCCCAAATAAAAAAATTTTATGAAATCAAATAAACAATTATATCACCAAAATTGTAACATATAAAGGCTTAGAATATCTTGCTTTGCATGTAATGAGACTATGTAATATATTAATTTCACCTTTGAAGTTGAATTATTGAAATAAATTAACTTTTACACCATATTCTAATTTACCAACCTTCACCTGTAGGTTATATTTACCATAGGAGGCTATTTCAGTTGCTAGTATGGTTGGCTTTCTGTACAATTATGCAAGTTCAATGCTATTAAAGCACTTTAAACCAAGCATTTTGTTTCTTCATATAGAATAAATACATTTCTATGCAGTTAAGAAGTTTTGGGGACGTCACTTTTTTTTGCCACCTGCTCTGCTGAAATCGGGGCGTCCCTTATTTCTATTTCTGAAAGGTGGCACTGGCAACCCTAAACACAGCAGAGTGCAGAGAGCACTATTAGCAGAAGATCAGAGGTGTTTAATCCAGGTGCCATAAAGTAAAACTCCAGTCCAGCAGTTGCTCCAACCAATCACTAAACCAGCTACTCTGCAGGTAGATGGTAGGTCGTTAGTCAAAACTCCTGTTCTAAATGTACAGGCTGATCCAGAAACATGGGAGGGTTTTTACTTTATGGCACCTGGATTATACAACTCTTGAATGTGCTTTAATGGGGCTTTTTTTTACAAAATTATTATTATTTTTATTGTTGGCTTTGTCTCGAACAAAACAAAACCCAATCAAATTAAAAGCATCAAAATATAAAAAAAAGCAAAACAATTTAACAGTCTCATTCAAAAATAAAACACACAGCAAAACAATGTGTTGGAGAGGGAACAGGAGGAAGCAGAACGCTTATTTAGTCCTGTCCCTTCCTCACAATATCATATATAGCCTATAAAAATGTAAAAAAAAAAAAAAATTTAAAGAAAAGAAAAGACAAAATAACAAAAAATAAATACAACACAAACAACCAATAAACAAGATCAGTCATAACTGAACCGGTCTCCTACAATATCCTAAATTCAAAAGTCCAATCTCGCAGTCACCTCTACAATGATCCACCAACAGCCTTGAATGCAGGCAGTTATATTTGTATCATATATAATCCATCCCACAAGAACAAAATCATCAAAAATACTTTTGAATCAATCTTACATTAAGACCAATTTTGAAATGGGGTGAGTCTCAAAGCACCATTAGTCAAATAATTTCCTTTACATTAAGCTGATATTTGCTCATTAAAACATACCTGTGGATCAGTCTGTACATTTAGAACAGGTGTTTTCACTAACAACCTACCATCTACCTGCAGAGGTGCTGGTTTAGGAACTTTAGGAACTGCTGCCCAGCAGTTGGAACAACAGGATTTTTACTTTATGGCACCTGGATTATACACCTCTGCAGAAGATAATCACCATCTTCAGTATTATCCCAGGATCCCTCCTCAAACAGAAAACTTCTGAATAAAAACCCCTGTCTCCAGCTGGGATCTTTACTCAGCTCAGCTGCCAGATCCAGACACTTGTGAGTGGAGGAAAGGCTGAGACAAAGAACCGGTGCGAGGGGAGCAAATCACGGGGCGCATCTGTCCCTGTTCTGGTCGGAGGGACGGGATTAAAACAACTCAAAGTTCAGGAAACCTGCATAATATGTTGATTTAGGAGTGAGCTGCAGGTGACCGTCTCAAACACCGACCTTTGCAGCCATGCATGGCTGCATGCATGCATGCATGGCTGCACCGCCGCGTAGAGAAGCGGATCAATGGCTCCATTAAAGTACTCACTGAGTCTCAGCCGGAGCCCCAGCCAGCTCCGGGGGGGAGATCTGTGCAGAACCGAGTTCATGCTCCACTTGTTCGGGACCATCTGTGCAGCAGTCCCGGGGAAAAGTCCCGGGGAAAAGTCCCGGGGGAAGCCCGCTGCAGCCGAACCGAACCACGTCCTCAGCTCTGGGGAAATGTTTGGTATCAGCCTCCTCTATGCCATCTCTCTGGTCCTGGACCTGGACCTGGTCCCGGGGGTCTGGGGGTCGGATCAGGATCAGGATCAGGGTCGGATCGGATCAGGATCAGGGCGACCAGCACTGCAGCTCGTGTAGTGAGGACTGGCTGGTGCGGGTCTGTGCGGGGTTGGTCTGTGCGGGGCTGGTGCGCCGCCGCGGCCGGACCTGTTGCTGCAGCTTCTGTGTGCAGGCGTGTGTGTGCGCGGCGGGGGCGGGACGCCCCTGCTGGCGGAGCCGGGGTCGTGCACGGATGACGGGACTCCTGCAGGACTCCTGCAGGACTCCCCCGGGCCTGCAGGCTGCAGCTCCTGCAGCTGCTGCAGTTTAGGAGGCTGTGCGCGTGTTCGCCCTCTGCGCGCGGCCCCGACTTCCCTAGATTCATGTGTGCGTCCCCGCAGCGGTGGTGCTGCAGGGACGCATCCACACATGTTTCCTAGGGGGGGCAGAGGGGGCCAATTCAATTCTTGGGGTGGACACCAAAATAAAAGCCATCATTACAGGATTTTATTATACTGTTGTAGTAGCCTATACAGGCTCAGAAATACTTTTTTCTTCTTCTTTTTTTACTTTCTAACTTGTCTGCATATTTATTAATGGTATCATGTTGGTAAAAACCTAAGATATATATATATATATATATATATATATATATATATATATATATATATATATATATATGCATTTTTAATATATAATATAGATCATATATATTTTAATATATCATATATATTCATTTTATTAATATATATATATATATAATGTATTTATTTTTTATATTTTTTATTTATTTATATATATATATACATTTTTAATATATAATATAGATCATATATATTTATTTTATTAATATATATATATAATTTATTTTTTCTTTAATCATTTATTTATTTATTTATATATATTTTATTAGGCTCAGAAATACTTAAAGAAACGCCGACTGATATGCATTTGGCCCATAATTGGCGATAGAATCTATGTGACCAGCAAGTGTTTTTTGTTATTTTTTATATTTTGTATTTATTTATATATATATATATACATTTTTAATATATAATATAAATCATATATATTTTAATATATCATATATATATATATTATTAATATATATATATAATTTATTTTTTTATTTATTTTTTATTTTTATTTATTTATTTATATATATATATATATTTTATTAGGCTCAGAAATACTTAAAGAAACGCCGACTGATATGCATTTGGCCCATAACTGGCGATAGAATCTATGTGACCAGCAAGTGTTTTTTTTTTATTTATTTTTTTATTGAGGCCAGTGGGGGGGGGCAGCAAATTTGTAGGGGGGGCCGTGGCCACCCCTAGCCCCCCCTGGTGGCGCCACTGCTGGACACGCACGGCTGCCAACAGTGCACCTATCCCCACACACAAAGCACTGCTCCACTGCTCCACCCACGGCGTGTAGCAGAAATATCCACCTGAGTTGCAGCTATAAGCCCAAAGTTGTTCAGGTTTGGATCTGAAGTGAGTTTCTGCTGGGAGTTTAGGTTGGGCTGTAAAAAAGTAACCAAAGACGTTAGCTCAAACATTGAACTACTTCTAACTTTCTTTTCTGCCATAGGTATGAAATGATTAACAATCTAGTTTAAAAAAAATGCAATTTTCATTTCATATGGTGTGGGGGCCTTTTTTGGAACACTTCACCAATTTTCAGATCAGTGGCACCATCCCTACTTGAATTGAATTGAATTGAATTTAAATTTTATTTTGAACATGAAACAGTAGTGAATACAAAACAATAATAATCAATAATAAATACATGTAAATAAGAAAACAAAACAAAAATATAAATAAAAGAAACATGCATCCAACATAATTAACATGCTCGAAAAGGAGTAGGAAGAAGTAAAAACTTATTAAATCTTACCCCCTATACTATATTTCATTATGATCAAAATTAATTTAATTTCTATACAAAAAACAAAAGATCAATATATAAATATCAATAATAATACATCCTCACACCTGTGGTGGTGGGAGGGCTAGAATGGGGGCTTGGGTGCCTGAGCATTTCACAGTTCTGTGCATCTGCTATTGTGGAAAAAATCACTAAAAATATTTTTGAGAGAAAAATGCCATTTTCAGCATGGCCTTGTTGACTGTGATGTGCAACACCTGGTGCAGTTCTGAGGTCAGTTGCTTGTCAAGTCCTGGAGGAAACGAGGAGCACGGGGAAGAGCTTCATGACCCGTTAAGTCTGATCCATGAACCAAGAAGCACCACTGCAATGCAACAAGTCAAATGTTAAGACTTTGATACGTTTCCAAGGAGGAATTAGGAACCCTAATGGCACTTTTCCACTAGTACCTACTCAGCCCGACTCGACTCGCCTTGGTTTTTTGCGCTTTTCCACTAGGGGTCTAATGGCACTTTTCCACTAGTACCTACTCTTCGCGCTTCTACTCGCCTCGCCCCCGTCTTGCACTTCTCCAATACGGACCGAGGCGTGCCGAGTAGATACTTTTTCTGTACCTATTCTGCTGAGGTTCTAAGCCGGGGTCGTCAACCCGCGGCTCTAGAGCTCTTTAGCGCCGCCTTAGTGGCTCCCTGGAGCTTTTTCAAAAATGTTTGACCTTTTTTTTCCTTTTTTTCCTTTTTTTCTCTTTTTTTTCTTCTTTTTTTTCCTTTTTTCTTCTTTTTTTTCTTTTTTCCTTTTTTTTCTTTTTTCTTCCTTCTTTCCTTTCCTTTTTAATCTTAACATTTAGACTTTTTTTCTCAAAATTTCGACTTTTTTCTCGACATTTCGACTTTTTTCTCAAAGTGCATAATGAAAAAAAAAATCTTCCCCCTGTTATAACTAATATAGATACATGCAGCATGTGTTGCCTTCATTCTTAGGCTTATACAAGACTTTTCATTTTTTGCGGCTCCAGACATATTTGTTTTTTGTGTTTTTGGTCCAATACGGCTCTTTCAACATTTTGGGTTGCCGACCCCTGTACTAAGCGTCTGAGTTGGCTGCATCTGACGTCATCACACTACAGGACACCGATTGGTCGGGGGGTTGGAGTCAGACGTCTGAGTCAGGAGGTGGGAGTCAGCGCGAGCGACTCGCAGCTCTTCATTTCATTCAACAGGCAATGGCAGCACAAACGTCTATTTCCTGATCCAACTCTGAGGTGCAGATGTTCATAAACCTGGTGCTGAGGAGAGAATTAAAAAGGGATGTAGACGGGCGATAAGGAACGACCAGATCCACCAGGAACTCTGTCACTTCATAGCTGCTCACGGCTCCAGCTGATTTCTCATCAGTGCCGACGAACAAAGTAAAAAAAAAAAGCGTTGCCGCTTGAATCTTCTCTCACTCTCATTTTTTAACTTGATATCGAACACAAGCAGCACATCTATCATCTCCTCAAGGTTCTACATCTTTAGTCTTGTTCTCTTCTTCATTTAGATCACACAATCAAATACGTCACAGCAGCTTCTCTCCAACCTCCTACTTCTGATCTGGGTGTTGAAAAGAAACGATGGCGAGACGAGTCGAGTAGGTACTAGTGGAAAAGTGTCAAAAGTGATCC